>NC_056525.1:154463530-154545543 GCF_019175285.1 Sceloporus undulatus | reverse complement strand
AAGGAGGGTTTTTCCAAACTTTGGTCTCGCAAAAACATTGGATTGGCCACTCCTGCAATTTTCCATGTTAATTTTATTTTGGGTCTATGATTCATGTGTTTTTCTTTAAAATTTATATTAAAATTTGAAGTAGATTCATCCCCCACTGATATTAGAGACAACAGCTTTCACTCTTTAATGTAACAAAAATGCTAGTCTTTGTTTGCTTCCCATCATTGATATAAATATAATATATAACATTATTAATATATAAAACTTTTTGGCCTTATCAGTTAGCTTTTATTTATTTTTTCTGCCTTCAACAGATTTTGGATTAATCCACAGAAGGTTAATAACAGGTTCTAAGAAAAGGAAGACCCCAAATCACTCCAAAAGTTCACTTTAGGGAAAAAGGTATTTTTAGATGTTGATTTTTGATCTGTGCTCTATTGATGTTTCTATCTGAAAGTTACATTGCTTTATACATTTTCCTCTTCAGTGCTGATCCTTGTTGACATAATCCATATACATTTAACAATGTCAAATTTCTTCTAGATAATTTAACCATGGTGAATTTTTCAACAAGCATAATTAATATTGTGAAGTCTGGTGGAAAATAAATATTTTACGTTACAGAAAATTAGTGAAAACCTGTTAGTACAATACACCTTTCAAAGGAAGTCTATTAACTTTGTCTTCTGTGTAATTATAGAATAATTAAGGCTGACTTTATCTTGGGAAGCAAGGACAGATGTGTAAATATTGATAGAGGAGAAAAGGGTGAGCAATGGAGTGAAATTATTAATGTACAAATATGAAAGCAGCCATATTACATCCTAGGCCTCATTCAGTTTAGCCAACATTATATGTTGTCTGGCCCTATCTGGAGACACAATTTTAAAAAAAAAGATGTTGTTGTTGTGTGCCTTCAAGTCCTTTTGACTTATAGTGATCCTAAAGCCAACTTATCATGGAGCTTTCTTGGCAAATTTCTTCAGGGAGGGTTTCCCATTACTATCCTCTGAGGTCGAGAGTGTGTGACTTGCCCAAAGTCACCCAATGGGTTTACATGGCTGAGCTGGGATTCAAACCCTGTTCTCCAGAATCATAGTCCAATGTTCAAACTACTACACCATGGTAGCACTGAAATAGAGATATAGCAATAAAGTAAAGTTACTTGTGAAATGGCAACTTAGCATTCACCAGACACAGGAAAAAGCTGGCTCACCTTCAGAGTTTCCTGATTTGGGGGGAGAAGCTGCTGATTTTACCACCAGCTCACACAATGGGCTAACTGAAGATAGGCAAGCTGCACCATGCCAATTTTTCTGCATATGTGGACCAACCAAAATGGGGCATTCATGTACTGCCAATGGCCACCAATCTCCTTCCTTGTGCTTCCCAGCTCCCAGCCCATTTGATGCATCAGTGTACCAGTGATACATTACCACATGGCCACCAATGGCCACCAGTCCTCTCCCTTGTGCTTCCCAGCTCCCAGCCCATTGGATGCATTAGTGTACCCAGTGACACATTAGCACAGTACAATCATGGATCATGCCCCATTTCCCCCTCACTCCATTGCCCCACTGGCCAGTTTGTTAATGCTTTTAAATTCACTGCATTTTTGGTGACCTAACATGTTTCTCATCATTTCGCTTTATGGGGTGTGTGATGGATTGATGGTGTAGTTGACCACCCAGTTACAATCAGTTCACAGGTGAGTGACAAAAAAACCCTATGGGCAGTAATAGTGCAGGTAACTCACCAGCTCCTTCCCAGGTTTCTGCATGGGCACACAGTCTGCACGCTGGTGCGATTCATGTTTTCTGGCTTGAACTGGAGTAAACTGGCTCATTTGTTCCTGATGTTTAGCCCCAGAGTGCAGCTTCATTCCTTATTCCTCCAATATTGGTCATGCGTGTCATCTGAACAGGTTGATTTCAACATGGAAGAGAAACCCATTTTAGCCCACATAGACAACCATTTAGAAATTTATGTATAGTTTTGAGTTCTTCATATTCTTCAGACTAGATTTGTAATAACTCTTGTTACTGTTCATAAAATTTTTCTGCCACTTGTATTTTTATCTCTTGCATGCTCTGTATGTCTCTCTGTGCATTTATTCATCATGGCCTTTGGCTAACACAATAAACTCACTGATGATAAAAACAGTGACATGATGCCATGACAGGTAAGTTCTACATTTTACAGTCTAAGGTTTCTGCCTGCTGCTGTACCATATATTGCAATGGGCAGCTATTACCACAAACAAAAGAAAAGAGAATACAGATTTGCATAAAATTTGTATGTACAGTGTGCCCTTTCCTTACATGGGGATCAATTCCGGACCACCGCCACCCCTGCATAAGAGAAAAAAGGTGTAAAGTCAAGCCCCATTAGAAGACAAGCCCTCCCTTCATCCACCATCTTGAGGGGGAGAGAGGCAGGCTAGCTCCACCAGGCCTCCCTGGAAGAAGACAAGCCCTCCCTGCATCCACCATCTTGAGGGGGAGAGAGGCAGGCTAGCTCCACCAGGCCTGCCTGGAAGAAGACAAGCCCTCCCTGCATCCACCATCTTGAGGAAGAGAGAGGCAGGCTAGGTCCAAGAAGCCAAGTCCTCCCTCCAGTCCATCTGCCTTCATCCAGGCCTCGGAGGTTGAGAAGAACTGCTGGACCTCATTCCCTTTCCCACCACCACTCCCTTCCCCTTTTGTGTCATGTCTTTTAGATTGTAAGCCTGAGGGCAGGAAACCATCTTATTAAAAAGATTGTATGTACAGCGCTGTGTAAATTTACAGTGCGTTATAAATAAAAGTTAATAATAATAATAATAATAATAATAATAATAATAATAATAATAATAAGTAATGGGGCTTGTGCCCACGGTGTGCCCCGTTACCTCTTCCTGGCATGCCGAACCTTCTTCTGGCGCAGGCTTCCAGTATATGCTGGAAGCCGCATAAGCCGTGCCTGCGTATAACGTGGGTGCAGTGTACTATCCCAATGCTAACTATGATCTCTGATTATGATTTTTGATTCTTAAACTAGACATGGTCAGGATAAATCATATTCTTCAGATACAAGGTAACAAACTGGAGTATTTGTTTGATCTGCCAACACCGTATTATTGTAATCCCTCACCTGAATTTGAAAAACTCACACATCTTCATCTTTTTGGAACACTTAAGTGGTCCCAATAAAGGTATTATTATCCAGCTTTGATTTCTATGTTCAATTCAAAGATTATCTTCTAACCTCCCTTTACATAATGGATTGCATGTTCCTTCCTTACAATTCTGTCATTCTCTGTTGCTCATATTGATTTGAAAGATGTAACATGGGGGGAAACAGATGGGTATTCTGAAGATAGATTGGGACTGTGCCAACCACATGCTGCAGCCCCAATCCACCTTGAACCCAGCCCAAAAAGGAGCAGCAAAGATCTGCTCTTTTTTTGGCTCATAGAAAATCCACCTTTAGCAGTTGTGCCATGGCCTCATGGAGGCTTCAAGATGCTCTGGTAGTATGCAGCATCTAAATGCTGTGCCACAAGAGCATCTTGAAGCTACCTGCATCTGGGTGACCATCCAGCTTCCAAGCGGTTTCATGGCATCATGAGAGCATGTGGTGTGAAAATTCTTCTCTCATTTTACCTCACTATCACCTCAGGACCCACAAAAATACACAAGATATCAACACAAGGCATTGCATGACCCAGTGTTTTAAACCATATGACAATCCTCCTGCACAACTAAGTGCGGCTCCACATTCACATGATAATAAAAGTAATGAAAACTTATAGTTACATTGCGGGAGATATGGAATTACCCTTTGTCCGGTTTCAGTCCAAAAAAATCTTTATTACTGAGGGAAAGAAATGAATAATAAGTGACTCAATATTTCTAAGAAGTTAGTGTTTTGAAAAGTCACTTCCAAAATTTCTTTAAAAAACAATTACAGATAATAACTAGTGATCATACAAGATGGAAAAGTAAATGTTTCTCAGCAAGTGTTTCTCAGACAAATTGCTAGCAACTCTTTCATGTACATATAATTTTCAGAGGATAATCACAGTTACTGGCTTTGATATATAGTATATATACACATGCATACATATATGGAGTGTAACAGTGAAGGGATCAAAGGGAGAAAGACTGGCGGGATACAGACTGGCAAAATGTAGCGTGGTGGTGGCGGCAGTAGGGTTAGGGAGAGCGCACCATTCAGATGCTCCCTAACCCTAGTATGTACTAGGGTTAGCCTAGCACTTACTGGCGGCAGCAAAATGGTGGTGCCCTGTCTACATGGGCGCCGCCATTTTGATGCGACAGATGCTTAGCATCCGCAAGTCCCGGCATCATAAGGACATCATGAGTGCACCATTGGCACACTGTGACATCTTTATGGCACCGCAAGAAGGACCCGCTTTTTGCGGGTCCTTTTCGCTGCACGAGGGAGCAGCACGGTTTGTCCACTGCAGCTCCCTCGCACAGCAAAGCAAGACGCCGGCAGATCGCCCTTTTTGGGTGGTCTGTACCCCACCACAGAAACCTTTTCTCAGTCTCCCCACACTACTCAAAAATACAAATCAAATCTATTCCTAACTAGATTTTGTCACATGCAGCTTAAGTACCTTTTCTCTTTTTTTATTGAAAACCCTAGAAATTATGGGGGGATTTCTTGCTCTCTAACACTGCAACATTGCTTTTAAATTGCTTACATTGCTTCACTTTTCAGTGACTTATGATAAATTCCTAAAACCCTTGGTAAATGTGCTTTAACATTTTCAGGTTCCTTTTTTGTATAGAATAATTGGGACCTGCAGGACTGTTGGAGAAGGCTATTTGTCATCAGGCATTTCCTACATACAGGTACAATTCCATAATTTTAAGGAAAGGCAAGAAACCTAATTTGGGATTTAAAGGAGTGTCAGAATCACTACTTCTTTCTGTTATAATGTTTGCCTTCTTAACCTTTTGATGGAATCATAAATCCATCATAGCATTCAAATTGCCCAATATATTAATCACTCCAGAACAATGAAATGGTATAGTATTTTGAAAAGGACATTAATTGGAACAAAGAGTTTATATGCAAATCATTGAGTCTTTAAAGAAAAATACAAATAGTTGTCTGAAATGTTTGGCTAACAGCTAGTCAGTGATATTGAGCTTTGTGGAGCAACTGTATGTATGTCTACTCAAGTGTTTTTAACGTATGTGGTTGTTAGGTGGTCTTAAAGGTAAAGGTAGTCCCTTGACATGAATATCTAGTCATAACCAACTGTAGGAGGCAATGTTCAGCTCCGTTTCTAAGCCGAAGAGCCTGTGTTGTCCAAGGACTGCTCTGGTGGTCATGTAGCCAGCATGACTGCACTGAACACTATTACCTTCCCTCTAAGAAGTGGTACCTATCCATCGACTTGCATTTGCCTGCTTTTGAACTGCTAGGTTGTCAGAAGCTGGGACTAGTGATAGGAGCTCACCCCATCATGCAGCACTTGGCTCTCAAACTGCCAACCTTCCAATCTTCCACTCATTAAAATTGGCACTATAACCATTAAGCCACTGAATCTTACAAATAGAAAATTACTATTGAGGATGCTTGGCATGAAATGATACAAGTTTTCATAATAGACTTAGGTGATCATTCCTAAAATGGTTTTGTCCCCTATGAAACTCCCAGCTTATTGATCTTACCATCACAGGTCATCTTGCCTCTCCAAATATCCCCAGAAATATGCATAATGGATTTCAGCAGAAATTGCTTATGTAGAAATGGGACTCATTCAGAAATAGGCTACTGCAACAACTTCCCCTTGGGGCTCTTTACCACCAACCTCTTGACTATTTTTTTCTGTAATGTGTGTGTGTGTGTGTGTGTGTGTGTGTGTGTGTATATATATATATATATATATATATATATATATATATATATATCCTTCGACAGGAAATAATGTGGAGTGTAGCTTCTGCCTTAATACTTCCCTGGGAGGCACCCTGAAACAGCCCCAAATAAATTTTAAACATGATTAGACACCACCACAATGCATTTTCCACTTCTGTGGAATGCTAGCAATGTAGCCCAGCCAGGATTATGATGATTCAAAAATGGCCCTCAAAACCTACATGACTACCCACGAGTGGTTTAAGGAAAGGGCCTATTCAGTGACTGTACCCAGACTCTGGACATGCTGCCCCGAAGAACTTCACGATCTTCAGTTTTTTGAAAAGCTTTTGGACTATAAATGCTTCCTCCCATGGTATGGTATGGAATGATGATGGTGATGACGATGACAGTGATGAGTCTAATATTAGCTTACTTTTGATATGAATAGAGAAGGATTTGGTTTGGTCCTCCTGTTGAACCAAATAATCTAATCTGAGCTCCTTTGATTCATATGCATAGAGTATGCAGTGATCTTTCAGATTGTACACTTTGAATTTTGCAATGCAATTCTTGTTTTTAAAAAAATCATACAATTTTTTGCTTCTATTAGAAAATTAGAAAAGAAAGGTGTTAACAGTAGGTATTAGGGTATATAAATGTATATAAAGGTAAAGCTTTCCCCTTGACATAAATGTCTAGTTGTAACCTACTGTAAGGCTTAATGATATTTAAACTAAATCTGTTTGGTGTACAAAAACTTAAGATTGGACGTGAAAATGACTTAGGTTATATATTCCTCAATCATTGATTCAGTCCTCTGTCCCACCCTCATTTTTGATAATGTAAATTTTGTTAACTGTTGAGGCTGCTACTTGAAACTCACCTTGTTAAATTATCTGACCTATTTTAGAAAGTGTGAAGTATAAATGTGTGAAAGAAAGGAGACAGAGAGAGATGCAGATTGATGAATATAGATACATAAATACTAATTACATATAACACAGAAGCTCTTGGCTAGCATATACCTCTAGTTCTTGAAAGATGAAGGAGAAAGATCAATAGAAATAAAATGTTAAGGTTACACCTTAACATTATTGAGCAGATGGTAGCTAAAGATAGATTAATGATTGCATTACGGTATCTGAGAATTTGCAAGTAGAGGCTAAAGGTGCTTGTTTAGCACATAAAAAGAGGAAATTAAAAGATATATTAGCATTCTCTAATATATTTAATGTGTAAAGATATATAATTGAATACTAAAGTTAGGATTTCCCATGCCATTGCATTTCCAGTTTCTACATATGGTTATGAAACCTGCCGAGTGAAACCAAGGCTGATGGGAAGAAAACCAAGTCATTTGAAATGTAGTTATAGAGAAGCATTCTAACCATAATATGCACTGCTAAAAAGACAAACCAATGTGTCCTAAAGCAAATCAAGCCTAAACTCTTCCTAGAAGTCAAGATGACTAAACTGAGACTGTCATATTTTGGGCATATAATAAGAAGACAGGACTCACTACAGGGGAAAAAAGGGCTTGGCCAAGTGGAGGGCTGTAGTAAAAGAGGGAGACTACAACATTTCAGATGGATAGACTTAATCAAGGAAACACTGAATCTGCAGGACCTACAGGAGTCTGCTGGGCTGTTGATGATAGGGGTGACATTTGTGGAGTCACCATTAGTCAAAGTTGACCTGAATCTGAATGCAAGAACTAATTGTTACACATTGGGCCTTCACAAATTTTATGGCATGATCTTACCATAAATATATATCTAGAAGGTCCTTTCATTTCAGTGGAAGTAGTGGGCAAAATAATATTACAAAGGCTTTCAGTAGTAGTATGTGTACATTTCAAAGTTATAGCCATGTTAAGTCAATAGAATCAGTATGTAGAGAGATATTGTAGCACCTTGGAGACTAAGGGGCTTGACAGAGGGGCGAAAGGCACTGGTCTGTATGTGCAGTGAGGGCTGAGCGTCCCAACGCCCCCAACAATCTGGGTACTCATTTTAGTGACTTTGGAAGGATGCACACCTGAGCCAAGCTTGAGCCCTTTCACTGGTATTGAACTCGCAACCTTATGGTTTTGAGTGAGTGGCTGCAATATAGGCATTTAACCACTGCACCACCAGGGCACATAAAAAGTGATGACTAACAGAGACAACCATGAAGGGTGGTCTGAAGCTCCCCCCACTGAAGATACATTGCAACCATGACAAACACACACCATGGCCCCAATCCACCCTGAACCCTTACCCACTGTACTATTCTGAACCCATGTAATCTTGGAAACTGAGCAGATTCAGGCCCAGTTAGTGGTTGGATGGGAGAGCACCAGGCCTCCAGCCCAAATAGGATCAGAAAACATCCACCCCTATTTGAGCTGGGAAAGAGCTACCTTCGTCGCTCTGCCACAACCTCAGACTGGCTTCTGGGCACTCTGGCAGCGTGCAGCATGTAAATGTAATATCCCCAGAGTGTCTTGAAGCTGCCCACAGCTGGGTGGCTGGCCAGCTTCTGGGAAGCTTCTGGGCATCTTGAAAGCTTGTGGCATGTAAACATCTTGCTCCCAACGTGGCTTTAATGGTCATCTGTTCTGGCCCAGAATTGACAGAGCTGAAAAAGTGCATCAGTTCCATTTCTAAATCACAATTCCTCAGTGTTTCTTGAAAGTAAAATAATTCCAGCACCACGAACATATGGCACTAATCAAGTATAATCATGTTCTTCCTGGAAATGTTTCAATCCAGTGAGTTCCAACTATTTTCAAAGATTCAGATAAAGAGTCTGCAGTTAGGCTGTATGGGCATATTTTCCCATGGCATTATTTTTCTGTGGCTAGTATTGTTCCATTGCTAGATGTCTTTGCATAACATTACATTTTCTAGTAATGTAGGACTGTCACTTGTTTTAAGAAAAGCAGTGGCTCCTTGTCACCTTGAATTAAATAGTATTTGGGGATAGCAAACTAAATCCAAAAGGAGAAGTAATAGCATTCAGGTTTCTGAAGTTCTGATAGGGTGTCTCATTTATGGT
This sequence comes from Sceloporus undulatus, assembly GCF_019175285.1. Lineage (NCBI taxonomy): Eukaryota > Metazoa > Chordata > Lepidosauria > Squamata > Phrynosomatidae > Sceloporus > Sceloporus undulatus. The sequence continues at coordinate 154,536,633 of NC_056525.1, read as the reverse complement.
CCTCTGATGTCTGTGAAACTGACACACTTCTCAGCTGCTCCTATGTTTTATCAGTTACTTTTTCATTGTTTTATTTCAATGCAAAACACTGTTATCAGTAACCAAAAAATAATGCAGTAACATTATTTTATGTGGAAGTCAACTATCCCCCAATTTTTTTTCTTACTTTTCTCCCAACAAGTGAGATCTTACCTCCAATACATTCTCCTAATGCACTTTCTAAATATATAAAAACCCACTGCTGTAATAGTATCTAATATGTTCTTCAGTCATGAAGTACTGAGTGCTGTCACTGGCCTTGGTGCTGAGTTGAGAAATTATTCAGGAAAACATATAGATTGCACTCTAGCTTCCTTATGGGCCACGAGACTTGCTTCAGTTGCAAACAACTATATATTATGACGAGCTGAAATGTAGAGAATCTTTGATATATGGGTTTCTTCTTAGGGTAGGCTTTTGGAGTAATTTATTTTGAAAGCTGCTGCAGGATCTTTTGGATCACAAATCTGTTGGGGTGATTAAATATCTGATTCATGGATTCTTTAGAAAATTTTATTTGCATATGTACTTCCCCATCACAGTTACATGTACTTAGAGATGAGAGTTCAAATGCACTCACTGTTGTTTGCTTTTCTATTACCAATTATCTGTATTTTTTTCTGTTTGTCTTTATAAGTAGTGGAGAAAGCATGTGATGTATTTTCTTCATAGTCTTAAAGAATCCTAACATGATCCATCTTTATGCTGAATTGTAAATGGGATGGTTCTTTAAGATATATAAGCAAAGCGGATGGTAAGCACTAACTGGTTTATCACGTGCATTTATTTAATTATGCGCATCAGTCAACTAAAACTTTAGACCACAGATCAATGAAAATTAGGCACCTTCCCATTCCATGGAATTCAATGGAAGATCAAGCACATATATTAATCTCTCCCAGTGAAAGCCATGGGATTTAGAAGTTATATATGTTGGCTTGATCATGCCCTTGGAAAAGAAAGCCATTTTTATTCAGCAGTTCATTCTGGCTGCCTCTTTTCAGATTAATTTGGTTCTCATATGTCACTGTGATAGAGAATGACAACAATAATACAACATATGAAATAAATCTCATCTCCAGTTTAGGTTTCAAATGAAAACATTAACAATAATAACAACAGCAGCAAATATTACATAATATTTTATGCCCTCCAATAATTTAGTGGAAATTGCTCCTATTATATTGTCATCTTGAATTAATCAGGAAAATATTGCTGTACCTAAATACTAAGAAAGTTTATTTGGTCTAAGCTTTCATGGACTACAAACCACTTCATAAAGTGCATAAAGTGTTTCCCTAGTTGGCAGTTATTGATACATGTACTTGCTGCATGGGAGATGTGAAGGAAAGGAAATGCAAAATGTGAAACTATTGATAATCATCTCAAAGATGGTTATTATCAAAGAAAAGGCAGTAACATACACATTACAGTATTGATCAGTCAATAAACACATGTATTCTTATGGGGGGGAGCTTTGTTCCATTCAAGTTAGAAGACACAGAGCTTAACCGACTGAAGGATTTTGGTAGCTCTGAAGCATAAGATAACCTGATAATCCAAGGAACCTGATCACATTTAATTGAAAACAAATACCAACAAAACAATGAAATTTACTTTAGAGTAAACTTAAGATGTCCGTGTACAGTTTAATGCTCAGTGTTTGAATTTTAAAAGAACTGGCAAATGTAATTTCAGAGCCATTGGCAATAATCTTTGAAAACTCCTGGAGAACAGGAAAAGTCCCAGCAGACTGGAGGAGGGCAAATGTTTTCCCCATCTTCAAAAAGGTAAAAAAAAAAAGGGATTCCAACTATTATTGCCCAGTTTATACGACATCAATACCAGGAAGGATTCTAGAACAGATCATTAAACAAAGAGTCAGTGCACATTTAGAAGAGAATATCATACTCACAAAAAGTCAACATGGGTTTCTCAGAAACAAGTCATGCCAGACTAATCTGATCTCTTTTTTGATGAAATTACCAGCTTGGTAGATGAAAGAAATGCTTCAGACATTACTTATCTGGATTTCAGTAAGGCCTTTGACAAGGTCCCCCCTGACATTCTTGCAAACAAGCTAGTAAAATGTGAGTTAGACAATGCAACTGTTACATAGATTAGTAATCTGTTGACCATCCAAACACAAATGATACTCAGCAATGACTCTTCTTCATCTTGGAGTGAAGAGGCCAGTAGGGTGCCACAGGATTCTGTCCTGGACCCAGTGCTATTCAACAACTTTTTCAATGAAACAATGAAGCAATAGGGTGCATGCTTATTAATTTTGCTGATGACAGCAAATTAGGAGAGATAGCTAATACCCCAGAGGACATAGTCAAAATTCAAATAGATTAGACTTTAATGGATTAGAAATCTGGGCCAAAGGTAACAAAATGAATTTCAGTATGGAGAAAAGTAAAGTACCGCACTTAGAGCAAAAAAGTGAAATGCGTAGATATAGGATGGGGGGCACCTGGCTTAAAAAGACTACACGTGAAAAGGATCTAGGAGTCCTAGCAGACCACATGTTGAACAGGAGTCAGCAGTGTGATGTGGCAGCTAAAAAGGCCAATGCAAAAACAATGCTAAAAGGTTGTTGACAAGCTGGAGCATATCCTAAGGAGGTTGACTGAAATAGTGACAGGTCTGGAAACCATGCCCTATGAGGAGAGACTTCAGGACCTGGGTATGTTTAGCCTGGAGAAGAGACAGTTAAGAGGTGATAAGATAGCCCTGTTTAACTATTTGAAGGGATGTCATATTGAGGATAATGCAAGCTTGTTTTCTGCTGCTTCACCTGGGATAATGGATGCAAGCTACAGGAAAAGAGATTCCACCTCCACATTACGAGGAACTTCCTGACAGTAAGGGCTGTTCGACAGTGGAACACACTCCCTCAGAGACTGGTTCAGTCTCCTTCTTTGGAGATTTTTAAACAGAGGTTGGATGCCCATCTGTCAGAGGTGCTTCGATTGTGAGTTCCTGCATGGGGTTGGACCGGATGGCCCTTGTAGTCTCTTCCAACTCTATGATTCTATTATCATATCTGAAGCAAACTGAAGTATAAGTCCAGAATTTGTTGGAGGTAAGACATTCAAGGGGATGTAGATTGTGCTGGATGGGCAAAAACCTAAGCTAGCCCTCTCAGAGCACCTGGATCACTAGATTTCCCCTACCCCTCACTTCCCAGAAGCACAGAAAAAATAGGTTGTTTGGAGGCAGCACCATTACCCTCATGCCAATGCCAATTTTGTCTTCCTCTTTCCTTCCTTCATTGCCACTGTGCCCATTTCCTACTACTGTTGCATTTTTGTTACCATGTTTTCTCCAACATAATATTTATGACATCGATAGTATGAAATTACTTCTCCTATGTGTGTGTTTTTAGATTGCTTTAGAAAAGTTTCAAGCAGACTATATTTTTAAAGCACTGTGATTTCATACAAAGTTTATGAGAATCAGTAAAGCTGATTATATACCACTCAGATAAGTGCTGTTCTGCTACATAAAACTCATATTTCACACACACAAAACCCTGGAACTATGAATTCATAATGACCACTACTGCTTTCAGATAGTCCTACATTACTAGAGAAAAGCCCTATGTTATATTCTGCTTTAATGTTTGGGACCTTCACCCTTAATACTAAATGAAAACTAAATTGTATAAACCTTTTTCTTTAAACTAAAATACTTGCACTAGAAATATTCATAAATAATCACCCTCAAAAAGATCTTTGCAAGCACACACAGTGCATTCAAAGATCATCTATAACTTAGGTGTTTTATATTTAGCAAAAGCTGAAAAGGAGAAATAGCACAATCTATCGTTCCTAGAAGATGTACTGATGATTTTTCTAGAACAAATGTATCACTCAGCATTTTCCTTGCACATTGAGAGGTTTTTCAGAAACCTTTTACAGAGTATGTTTCTCTATGTATATTAGTGATGAATTGTGTCTTTTGTAATAAACTGTTTATTGACTGTTTATAGGCTGGACAAATTAGGAATGCACATGTGATCATAAACAATATTAATCCCAAAACAATAACCACACCAGCTTCCTAATGTTATGGAATAATACTACCCAGTATCAATTAAAAATTGTCTTAATCATGTTATTACTCGAACCAAGAGCAGACCCATTGAATCAATGGTATAAATCTATATGCTTATGCACTGTTTAGTAACTGATTCAATGGGTATACTCATCACTCAACAGATTGTTCTTTGATCTTCTGCCCACAACTAGACAATATAAGATGTTTCTTTCAGATACCTTCCAGGAAGATGGAAGGTAATACAGTTGCTGGAGCACTGAAGATCAACATCAGCAGCCACACATTTGAAAGCTACTGTCTAAAAAGAAGTGTCAAACTATTGAGAAAATGTAGAGGGGAAGGTTATTGGTGCATGGATATTCATGACTTGATGACAGCAATGCCAGGTTGCTGTCTATAGGAAAGTGCCATTACAGATTACATGGAGACAAAATATATCAGCATGAACACAATGTTTTTAGTGGATGCACTCAATGCATTCGGATATCAAGTGCAGAGAGTTCAAGCATATGAATGAGCAAACCAAAATAATTTTTTAGAAGGTAGTGTTGGAAATGACCCATCCAGTGACAGCACTGTATTGATCTGAGCCAAAAAAATGCATTTTGGATAGTTGAAAGAATCAAATTTCATTCAATTGGGTGGGTGAACTTGTCAGCCAGGCAATAAACAGAATGTCATTTTGGATGAGAAGGTTGCTTACACATCAGTGCCTATCCGACAAGACACTCCATCAGAGTCTTTTGAAGTCCTATGGAGTGGCAATAAGTGCAGCAAAGAATTCTTTCTATGCTGCATGTATAGCGTCTGCAGAGTCTCGTCCGGCAGAGCTGTTCAGGGTGGTGAGGGAGTTGACCCACTTACTGCCCACCCTGAACCCTATATTAGAACCAACAAAAGACGGCTGTGATGACTTTAATAACTTCTTCTCAGATAAAATCTCTCGGATAAGGACTGATCTTGACGCTGGCATTAAAACAGAAACAATAGGAGAGGTATCCAGAGCTTCCGTGGACCCTATTAAGCTGGATCACTTTGAGTTTGTAAATACTGAGGAAGTGGACAAGCTCCTTGGATGTGTAAAGAAGACAACATGCTCTCTCGATCCCTGTCCTTCATGGTTGAACGCCCAGGGAGGAGATGCCGTAACTACATCGTTACGATTAATAATCATTGCATACTTCCGGGAGGGCAAATTTCAATCCAAATTGAAATTAGCAGTGGTTAAACTGCTACTGAAAAAACCTTCCCTGGACCCCCTGGTGAAAAATAATTATAGACCGGTCTCCCTGTTGCCATTCTTGGGCAAGGTAATTGAGAGAGCGGTCACCTTCCAACTCCAAGCTGTCTTGGATGAAACTGATTATCTGGACCCATTTTAAACTGGCTTCAGGGCGGGATACGGAGTTGAGACTGCGATGGTCACCTTAATCGATGATCTCCATCTGGGCATCGACAGGAGAAGTGTGACCTTGCTGGTGCTCTTGGACATCTCAGTGGCTTTTGATACCATCGACCATGGTATCCTTCTGGAGCGCCTGAGGGAGCTGGGTATCGGGGGCACTGCGCTTCAGTGGTTCCGCTCCTACCTCTCGGGCAGATTCCAGATGCTGAACCTGGGGGACACTTGCTCCTCTAAGAGGGAACTGACATTTGGTGTCCCTCAAGGAGCTATTCTGTCCCCTATGCTGTTCAACATTTACATGAAAGTGCTGGGAGAGATCATCCGGAGATATGGGGCATGGTGTTATCAGTACGCTGATGACACCCAAATATGTTTCTCTATGTCTCCGACTGATACAGGGATTAAGGATGGCATCTCTCCTCTGAATGTCTGCCTGGAGTCGGTAATGGGCTGGATGAGGGAAAACAAACTCAGACTGAATCCAGAGAAAATGGAAGGACTTGTGATAGGTTTCTCAGGTCTAAGGAAGGAAATTTGCCAACCTGTCCTGGACGGGGTCACACTTTCTTTGAAGGACGAAGTTCGCAGTTTAGGAGTACTTCTTGACTCGTCCCTGCAATTGACATCTCACGTAGATGCGACAGCCAGAAGTGCTTGCTATCAACTTCGGTTGATACTCCAACTGCGACCCTACCTAGACCGAAGGGACCTTGAAACGGTGGAACACGCTCTGGTAACCTCTTGTCTAGCTTTCTGTAATGCGCTTTACATGGGGATACCCTTGTACCAAGCTCGGAAGCTTCAGTTAGTGCAGAATATGGCAGCCAGATTGGTCACCGGTTCATCAAGGTTTGACCATATTACATCTATCTTAAAAGATCTTCAGTGGCTCCATATTTGCTTCCGGGCACAGTAAAAGGTGTTGGTTATTACCTATAAAGACCTACATGGCATGGGCCTGAGTTACTTATGGGACTGCATCTTCCTATATAATCCACCCTGCACTCTTAGAACATCGGGTAAGAACCTATTGGAAATAGCAACCTTTAAATATGTTGCTACTTTGCAAAGAGCATTCTCATTAATGGCTCAAAGACTTTGGAATAGTCTTCCTGAGGAGATCTGCTCAGCAGCTTCGCTAGAAACATTTAGAAAAGCAGTTAAAACTGAGCTTTTTAGATGAGCATACCCCACCTGATTTGATTACCCCCCTGATATGATATGAATGATATGCCCCCATCTGTGTATGATCCCTGTCTTGCTTGCTGATGCTATTGTCTGTTGTTGGATATTTTATTGTTTTTAACTGCTTTTAATTGAATTTTGATGTAAACACTGTGTGCCGTTATTTAGTCTGTAACCCTGCTTCGATCCACCGGGAGAGGCAGGGAAACATAAATAAATTTTATTGTTGTTGTTATTATTATTATTATTATTATTATTATTATTATTATTATTATTATTATTACTATGGAGTTCTCATTGGTTCTCTTTTCATTTTTTCCCCTGTCAGGTGCTTCAAAATAATTGTGGTTCTCTATCTCCGAATACTAGCTTGGTGATTAATAATGACTCACAGCTTTCCTGCTGCATGGAAATGCAAAGAGGAGGAATCTTCTGAGGACATGACTATTGCCCTTTTGGTCCATGATGGCCTTTTCCTTCATATTTTGCCTAAAGCTGTCTTTGAAATTATAGCTTCTGTCATAATTAATGACTGTCTCTCTTAGTATAGTACCGCAAGATGGTGTTACTATTTTAGCAATGTAAAATGAAAGCAACAGAAAGAAGGAAGAGTGATTTCTTTGAGTTGCCCAGTTGCTGAAAACATAAAAGCTATCAAAGACATGTTTCCCAGACACAGATTTTTGGAGGGCAGAAACTGAATCAAACACTTTAGGCAGTCCAGGTTTGGAATTTTCTCTGATGGTTTAACCCAAAACAGAAGAGAAACAAAATCTAGATTTTTTTACAGTTTTGCAGAAGTTGTAGAAAAGCATCATCATCATCATCATCATCATCATCATCATCATCATCATCATCATCATCATTATTATTATTATGCTTTATTTATATAGTGCTGTAGATTTACACAGCACTGTACATACAAATAACAAAATGGATAAAGTATGCCCATGGCGTACAATATTGTATGCCCATGGCGTACAATCTAAGAAATAATAGCATAATACATATAAATAATACATAACAATAAAGGAAAGGGTTCAATAAAGTAAAGCAGGCAAAAAAATTAATACGTCAAATAACAAATAATAGTCACATAATGCCTGGGAACACTTCTCTAAACAGGATGGTCTTCAACTCAGTTTTGAAACTGGTTAAAGAATTGATGAGCCATGTTCGTGGGGGAAGGATATTCCAGGAGTGAGGGGCAGCAAGTGAAAAGGGGCAAATCCGGGACGGATCAGAGAAAATCCTAGGCTGAGACAGCAGACTTTGACTACTAGAATGGAGGGCACAAATGGGAAGTTGGGCAGAAAGAAGGTTTGATAAATAAGGAGGGCCATGCAGGACTTTAAAAGTCAACAACAGGAGCTTATACTGAATACGGAAGGTGAGGGGGAGCCAGTGAAGGGATGATAATAAAGGAGAGATATGGTTGGAGTGGTGGGTGGATTTAATAATGCGTACAGCTGAATGCTGAACAGAAATTAAAGGATGGAGGTGATAAAGAGGAAACCCTGCCAGAAGGATGTTACAGAAATCAAGTCACGAAACCACTAGGGCATGGACCAGAATCTTGGCAGTAGAGGCAGAGAGAAATGGTCGGATTTTGGCAATATTGTATAAAATGAATCTACATGCCTGAGCTGTGGTCTGGATCTGGGGTATACATGACAGAGAAGAATAAAAAATGAAACCAAGACTATGGGCTTCCTGGACTGGTCAAATGGAAATATCATCAACAGAAACAGAAAAGAAGTATTGAAGAGTAGACTTAGGTGGAAAAACAAGAAACTCTGTTTTGGACATATTAAGCTTCAAGTGTCAATACGGCATCCACTGAGAGACAGTTGTAAGACAAGATGAAACTTTCTGTTTAAGACCCGGAGAAAGGTCAGGGGTGGAAAGATACAGCTGAGTGTCATCGGCATACAAATGATAGGAAAAGCCAAAAGAACTAATGAGTTTACCTAGGAACAATGTGTAGAGAGAAAACCAAAGGGAACCCAAAACAAAGCCCTGGGGAACTCCAACAGATAAGGGAACAGAGAATGAGATCTGACCGCCCATGACCACTACAAAAGATCTATCTGACAAATAAGATCGAAACCAATCAAGAACAGAGTCTGAGAACCCAAGGTCAGAAAGTATATCAACTAAAAGACCATGATCAATGTTGTCAAAAGCTGCTGACAAATCAAGAAGAATGAGAACAAAGTAAAAGCCATTAGCCTTGGCCTGTAAAAGATCGTCCGAGATCTTAGTGAGATCTGTAGAGTGCCGCGGGTGGAAACTGCACTGAAAAGGATCGAAAATGGAGTTGGCTTCAAGAAACTCAAGACAGCGAGAATAAATGACCCGTTCCAAAACCTTAGAAAGAAAAGGAAAAAGAGAAATCGGATGATAGCTAGACAAAGAAGAGGGGTCAAGAGAAGGGTTTTTTTTTCAGAATAGGGGAAACTAAAGCATGTTTAAAGACCATAGGGAAAGAACCTATAGCGCGCGAGAGAGATTAAAGATATAGAGAAGTGAGGACAGAAAAGAGGGAGCTATATAAATTAGAAAATGAGTAGAAATTGGATCAAGAGAACAAAGTTTCAGGTCTGGAAGAGTTCAACAGTGTAGAGAGTTCATCCAAAGAGACAGGAGGAAACATAGAAATTTTTTTATGTGAGAGTGATAGAAGATTAGTAGTAGAAGAAAAATCGGGAGGGACTATCTCAGAGCGAATAGTAGTAATCTTTGAGATGAAAGAGTTAGCAAAATCATTAGGAGAGAAGAATGATGAAGAGCTTCTATGACAGAACTGTTTTTAAAAATATATATGAAAATTTTATGGGGTGAGGGGGGGGGTAAACCCTGCAAAGCTTTGAAGGTTAAAATAAGAAGCTTATACCAAATCTTGAAAGGAATGGGGAGCTAGTAAAGAAATATTGACAGAGGACTGGCATGGTCAAAACGGCAAGCCAAAAAGATAATCCTAGCAGCAAAGGACCAAGGTGGGACAAAGGAAGCCCCATCAAAAGAAGGTTGCAGTAGTCAAGGCAAGAGATAATCAGAGCATGAACCAAAGTCTTAGCAGTAGAAACTGAAAGAAGAGGTCTGATTTTAGCTATGTTATAAAGGAAAAATTGGCAAGACTGGGCTGTGGCCTGGATCTGTGAATACAAGGGAATATTACTGACTGTAACTGAAAATGTAAATTGTGAATTAGGTTTTGGTGAAAAAAGTAGTTTGGTTTTAGCAATATTAAGTTTTAAGTGCTGATGAAGCATCCATGTTGATATAGCTGAGAGAGATGTTGTAACACATTGTTCAGGCCCAAAGAGAGTTCTGAAGTGGAAAAGTATATGTGGGTATCACCCTAAATTATTTCTCTTCCCTTTGTTACTTCCCCTTATTCTGATAACTAAATCCTGAGCCTCAGTTCAGTGGCTAAGAAATATTACTCAGTTCTCTCTACAGTGAATGTAACTTACACTCTACATGGCACAAAGTCATAATGTATAGAGTGGAATGAGAAGTTGACAGAAACTTGTTATGTGCAGAATCCCTAGGAGAAATTCTACTACTTTTCCTGGCTAGCTCAATAATTTCATTTCATTTCCTCTAATATGAACTGTAGCTGAAGGTTCAAGAATCACTTCTGCACAACAGTGCAGTATGTGTGCATTGGGTAGAGTTGGACTCTGCTTATTGCTTTAGTGATAGGATTGTAATTTTTCACTAATTTTCTTCCCAAAGGGAAAAAATTAGTAATTTTAATCATTTTCTTTTGCTATGAGAAAGCTAAAAGATAACCTCCAATGTCAATTCAAATTCAAAACCTTGTGGTATGGAGATGAAGGTGACAAGTTCAGTTAAATTTGCAGTTTAACAAAAACTATTTCACTTGAGGGTTTTTTTTTCAAGTGCAAAATTCACGTACGGAATCTTTGCTCTGAAAAAAGAATTTTGTGCCCAGAAAACAACATTTTCTGTACAGAAAATAAAATTTATGCACTGTTATTTTCTGTGCAGAAAAAGGAAAAAAAAAACCTGTGTGAATTTAACATATAATATGTCCTGAACAGTGAAGATGATCATCAGTCCAGGATTTTTCTTCTCAGAGATTTTCAACATACACGCATTCAAAAATTCACATTTTTCATTCCTTTTTTTCTGAAATATTTCAAATATTTTCAAATATTCCTTCTATCCTATTCAGTTAATGCACTCTTTTTAGGCCAGAGGTATACTTTCTACAGTACTTCTTTCTATAGTTTTTGATATTACAGTCTTTACACTCACTGACATATTGATTTCATTGAAATACATTCTGTAGCCACACTTTCAACCCAGGTGGATAGAATGATAATTATGATATTTCTATGTATATCCCTAGGCAATAATGTGGTTTCTTTTTGACACAAGCATAAAGCTGCAATTATATTTCATGGCAGGTGGAATTAACCGTAAGCCAGTTTCTCCTGCTTAATCACATATGCAATTTAATATTACAAACCTTTCCACTTTGTGCAGATGAAATTGATTTTGTAAAATAGCAATATTTGCATAACGAGGAAAGAAAACATTTCAAAATTATGTCAGCAAAGCAATTAGCAATTTGTCTTTAGAGAGATTAGAAATTTTAGGTTATATATTCACAGCTGTGTGAGAGAGGGATCATTCTTCATTTTATTAGTGGACTTCAGAAATGCAGAAGATGCTAAAGGATGTTCCAACTCAGCATTTTCCCCCATTCAATCAAATGTTCTGAAGCATTTTGTAAGAAAGCTATGAGAAACAATGAGGCCATATAAACCAGAAGGCAAATGGGATTATTCCTCTAGTGAAACTGCTTCCATTAGTGAAATAAGGAAGGAGACATCCAACTGCAGCACTCCCCCCAAGGTTCCACCAAACTTTGCTTTCTGGAGGATGGAAACCATCTGGAAAATATTATCAGATATGGTAGAGTTCTATAACAAAGACAGGAAAGTTAGAACATCCCAACACACTACCAGTTATGTTTTACTGTGATAGTGCTTTCAATACAGGAGTGGCCATTATATGTTTGTGTACCTTAACTCCTGCAGAAAGGGTGAACTAATTCTCCTGAAAGCCCTTTAAATGTTAAAAATCCTTTTATAATTACATTGCAGTCTCCTTTCTATGCTGCTTAATATAATAAAATCCATCTTTTCAAAAACACATATTATTTTGTTTTTCCTATTTTTACAAAATAACAGGTTTTGGATTTTTTTTTTTTTTAATGTTTTGGGGCATTAATAGCACTCTGTGAAGCTATTGACCCCAGGAGGATAAAATTGGTCCATGGAACCTACTTCCATTGCTCAACCCTGTTCTATTGTACATATTTTTGTTTAATAAAATGTCCATAGTGAAGACATGTAGGCGTGCTTTATGGCCTCTCTCTTTCTCAAGACAACAATATTTTTACAACCAATTTTTTTTCTTCAGCAAATCACACAGAATGCCAAATAAACAAGCTAACTAGAAGAGGCCCATTTTTATAAAAAAAAAGTTAGCCAGTTGAAGGAAGCCTAAAACTTCTTTAAATGTACGTATACAAAGGGCTCTTGTAATACCTTTGAGATTAACTGAAAGAAACTGATAGCATGAGCTTTCATAGACTTGAGCCTATTTCCTCAGATATATGTTTGGAGTGGAGATTCCAGAGAGAGACCTATATAAGCTGGTTGTGTGTGAAAATGAACTTTATCCATGGGAGGCAAGCGTCCTCCTCCCATCATTAAATCATTAAATCACGTTAATTGCATGATCTGGGGAAAGATTATCAAGTGTCATTTGGCATTAACGGAAACTCCTGTTAATACCAAATGACACATCCATTACTGTTCACAGATCAGGCAAGAACAGGATAAGCACTTGGAGGTGTGATAATCTTTCCCCTGATCATGTGATTAACATGATTCACTGACAATTTAATGATGGGAGGAGGATGCATACCTCCTCCGTGTGATAATCTCCAATGTCAATTCAAATTTAAAACCTTGTGGTATGGAGATGAAGGTGACAAGTTCAGTTAAAACTGACATTCTCACACACAACCGGTTTATCAAGGTCTCTGTTTCAATGTTCACAATTTTTTTCTTTGCAGAAAGTTCCATGTATTTCCACCAAACAACAAATCCTTGAATTCCCCACCATGGTATAGAAAGTAGTTCAGACTGCCACCATTGTGGCATAACACTTACTTCTGCTACTGCATTCAACTTTGGAAACTTTGGAGAGAAGGGTTACATGAAACACTGGTTGAGTAAATTTATCTGAATATCATAACCTTATGGAAAGTTCTGAATTTCATATGGATGCTAATATAAAGAGTGAATGACACCTATCTGAGATGTTGTATGCATTCAAGTCATTTCTGACTTGTGGCAACTCTGAGGCGGATCCATCATAGGGTTTTCTTGGCAAAATTTAGAGGGGGTTCTCTTTTGCCCTCCTCTGAGGGTGAAGGTATATGACCTGTCCAAGGTCACTCAGTGGATTTCCATGGCCAAGCAGGGATTCAAACCCAGATCCCCAAATGTTCTAATTACTACATGATGATAATCATAATAATAAAGTTTATTTATATTTCCCACCTCTCCTAAAGATTGAGGTGGGATTACATCAATAAAAAAATACAATAATACAAACACAATTGATAAAACATTATTACTGAATTTGCCACATTCCTATTAGTTCTCTAAAAAAACAGTTCATCAGTAACCAATAATCATAGTTGAGAGTGGAACATTATCATAAGCTTTTATATGGAGTCTGATGGATAAGCCCACTAGAAGAGATCCGTTTTGAGTGCCTTCTTAAAGGCCTCTAAGGTATTGATGAGACGGATCTCTTTCGGTAAGCTATTCCATAATTTTGGAACCGCAGCTGTAAACGCCCTGTGGGAAGTTGTCGTTAACCTAGTATTACGATGTTCCAATAAGTACTTTCCTGATGTTCTGAGAGGGTGGAGCAGATTGTGTAGGGAGAGGCGTTCCTGCAAATAACTTGGGCCCAAGCCATGTAGGGCTTTAAAGCCTTGTATTGTGCCCGGAAGCTATTTGACAGCCAGTGAAGAGATTTTAACACTGGTGTTATATGGTCAAAGCTAGATGTGCCGGTGACCAATCTGGCTGCCACATTTTGGACCAATTCAAGCTCCCGAACTTGTTCTTGTTCTTACAGTATATCCACTGTATTCAGCTATCTCATCTGCAGCTTTTTTTTATAAACAAATTTCAGCGTGACACTGAAATTTACATTAACATGGCATGGTACAGTTGAGCAAGCTCTTTAAAAATGAAGGTGTTGCTTTGGTTAATATTCATAAATTTCTTATGACTTGTGTTAAATGCAGAATGTATGTGCCTTTCGTAATTTTCCCTTTTAATTTCTGAGTCCTTCTGAAATGGTTTTACTCGGATAAATATGTCAGTCAGATGTTTTACTAAGATTCTAAGCATGGCAATCTTGATCAAGTACATGTACAGAATGATTTCTTACTTATGAAGCTTCAAATTTGTAGAATTCTGTCAAATATGAATTATTTATGGAACTGTTTTGGTTTAATAGCCTGGAAATTAACTTGAGTTCCAATATTAGGGGGAAAGAGATGGGATATAAATTAATAAGATAATAATAACTAACATCAACAACAATAACAATTCATAGGTGCAATAGCAGTGTGAATTAAGATGAGGAATGAGGCTGCTCTGGTGGCAGATCCCTTCCACCAGCTGACCTCACAGATAAGCTGACAGAGGACTCTACCAGCAGAGAATGTTTTGGGTAAGATATGCTAACATAGGAATTGATGGGACTAGTAGAGAAGGGATGGGATGCAAGAATAACCAGGAAGAACCAAGAATACAACCTTTATGCCTGGGTGAGAGTAACCTTGAATAATTTCCAGCACTCCTATTCAGGGAGGGGTTTGGATTCAGCACAACTTCAATGGATCTAGTGTTGGCTCAATTAGCTTTTGACCATCTTGGCTAGTTAGGATTGCACAAGCTATAGATGGAATTTCACTTTTGACTAGCATATAGACTGAACAGTCATCAGGTCTCAATGTAATGATATTTCAAAAGACAGCTTTCCTTGAGTGATAACAATTTTGTCTTTTAAAATTAAAATAAGGTCAGTCTCATAGCTGAGAAACATTGGGTGTGAAGAATAGTCACACATTTCCTTGTCCTTGATGAAAAGAAGGATCTCAATGTCTAAAAAATAAATAACGATCAGCTGCCACTATTTTTTTCTTCTATCAATAGTAATTGTTGTTTATGTTGTGTGCCTTCAAGTCTTTTCTGACTTATTGAACCCTAAGGTGAACCTATCATGGAGTTTCCTGGGGCTGAGAGTGTGTGACTCACCCAAGATAACTCAGTGCGTTTCCATGGCTGAGCAGAGAATGGAACCCTGATCTCCAGAATCAAACACTCAAATCACTAAAACATGCTGGCTCTCATCGATGACAATGTTGCTTGTTGTTAACTGCTTTCGCGTCAATCTTGACCCATGGCAACCCTGATGATGAGACATCCCCAGGCCCCTCTGTCTTCTACTGCTCTGCCCATCTCCTGCAATCTTGTGCAAGCTCTTGTGCTTGTTATGAGCTTCAGCTGATATGCCAGCTGTGACCCTTCCTGGAGCCGGAGGACCTAGAAACAGTGGTACATGTGCTGGTAGCCTCTTGACTTGACTACTGCAATGTGCTCAACATGGGGCTAACCTTGTTCAATGTTTGGAGACTTCAATTGGTACAAAATATGGCTGGCAGACTGGTCGCTGGTACATCCAGAGCCAACCCATATAACACCAGTCTTAAAATCCCTCCATTGGCTGCCAGTTAGTTTCCAAGCATGGTACAAGGTGTTGGCTATAACCTTTGAAGCCCTACATGGCTTGGGTCCAGATTACTTGCGGGAGCGCCTTCTTCCATACAATCCACCTTGCACACTCAGATCCTCTGGGAGAAATTTGCTGCAGCCTAGGAAAACCAGGCTGGCTGTGGTCTCCCAGAGGGCTATCTGCTGCTCCTCAGCTATGGAATGACGTGCCAGAGGAGATCTGTCAGATTTCCACTCTTGAAGCCTTTAAAAATGCCATTAAGATGGATCTCTTCCAGCAGGCCTTTCCAGATTAACCCCTTCCCTTTCCACTGATTATTGATAGTTCCTGTCAACACCCCGAAAGATGTCTCACCTCAAGCATTTTAATTTTCATTAACTTTAATTAGAATTTTATCTTGTTTTTATTTTGTTATGTTTCTAGGGTAGGGAGGGAGATTGGGTGTAGGGGATTGTCCTGAATTTTAAATGTATAATGTATTTTATTATTGTTTTTGTTTTCTGTAACCCACCTCAATCCATAGGGAGAGGCGGAATAATAATAATAATAATAATAATAATAATAATAATAATAATAATAATAATAATAGTGGTCTCTTTAATAAAGTCCATCTGGCATGTGGCCTTCCTCTCTTTCTAATTCCTACTACCTTTCCTAACATTATTGTTTTTTCCAACTAGTCATGTCTTCTCATGATGTGTCCTGAGCATCCCAGAGTATTCTGGCCTTGAAGCTGCCCTGATGTCCCCTTGTACCTGGACATTCTGAAGCAACAAAGGTGTTATTTGCATGTGCATCCCTCTGGTTGCCTGGCACCACTGGCAGCAACATGAGTTGCTCCCTCTGAGGCCAAAAATGAGGCACCCAGCATTGATCACATAGCTGGACACTTTGTTCTGACCCCAGAGGGTATGACTCATGCCAGCAATACTAGTGCTGGATGCCACAGTGGGATGAGGAAAGGAATATAGGTTATTTGATCTGTGCGGACATGGCCCATGTCTAATAACCACTGATACCCCAACCATACATGTTCTTTTTCCAATTTTCTATTGAAAGCCATTCAAGCTGGTGACCACTGCTATATTTTCTGGTATTGACTCAGGCTTGCATCCTTCCGAGGTCGCTAAAATGAGTACCCAGACTGTTGGGAGCAAATTAGCTTACTTGCTAATTAGCTTATTTGCTGTTCACCGCTATGATCTTTGGAATAGCAGTATATAAATAAAGCAAATTATTATTATTATTATTATTATTATTATTATTATTATTATTATTATGTCTAACTATGTGCTATGTCTACAAAGATTTTTATCTGTCTTTAAACTTCAATCACTTTGCTTCATTGGATGTCCCCAGATTCTAGCATCTGGAGGTGGGGAGGGAGGACTTCTTACTGTCCACAAACTGAATAATTCTATGCACCTTTATCTTGTCTCCCCTAGTCAGTCCTTTCCCAAGTCTAAAGAACCCCCAAGACTGTAACTTTATGGTTAAAGAAATATTTTAGCTAATTGGATAACTTATTTTTATATTTTATGTAAATTAGAAAGCGAGTTGAGGTTTTGCAAAAAATAAAAAATGCAAATGAGATTGCAGAAATAATTTAAATTTGGTTTCAGTTATATTTATGGTGTTGCATGAAGATAATAAACCTTCAGTTTCATTTGAAAAAAGAAGAAAAGATTGAAGCAGTGCTTTATTCAAAAGATTGTCAAACATCTTTTAAGATGCGACAGGAAAGACACTATTACCCAACTTTTGTTTCTGTTCCAAAATATCTGGAAAAGCACGATCTTTGATTCAAAATAATATCAAAAGATGATTTTTTTTAAAGTGACTACACTTTTTTTTCTCACTAAGCAAAACAGAGGCCCTTTACATCTGTAAAGATTATTTTAAAAGAAATACAGATGGCTGTTCAGTTTCAATCCAGTTAAATCTCCCATTACCAGACATTTACAAAGAAAATATTTTCTTTACATGCTTCCAGTGGTAGTTATTGAACTGCTAACCTGAAGCATGTGGTGACAGATGCTTAGAAACTTTTCACCCTAAAATTCCCATAAAATTTCCCCTCTAACTCAATTTTTATATACCATACTGAAGTTAAGCTAAGGTTCTGTTGAGGGGAAGGTTTGAGGGGTACTTCACAAATAAAACATACTTTTTGCTCTACATGACTACTAAAATCTGTTCCTACCCAGCCCACCTCATTCACTGAGACCACAAATCAATGTTTTAAAATGACTTATCTTCAGTACAGCTAGCTAAGATTGTCTGCACAAACTACAGTCCACCAAGCTTTTCCTGTGGTCTTGGGCTTCAGAACCCTCCTGTTGTTTCAGTTACAGTCACTTGGCAGAAATAGTCATATTTTTGAAAAAGAAATAGACTGGTTGCCTATTTATTTCCAGCTCAGTTCAGGTTTCGGGTACTTGCCTTTAATATCACAAACTGTTTAGAACCAGGATATATCAGAAGATCAAATGGCATCACCTCTCAGCTATATCAGCCTACTCAATTTTTAAATTCTCTGTCCTGCTGTCATTAGAGGCACATTTGATGGAAACACAAACAGAGCTCCTTCTCAGTGGCTCCTGCCAAGCTCTGGATCTCCTTGTCCAGGGAGATCAAGCTAGCTCTGCTTCTGTTGTTTTTTGCCAGGAAACAAAGATACTTGAAATGACAGCTCTTTAGCCGTTAAGATGACCTCTTTATTGCAGAAAGATTTAAACTTGTGGGCACTACTTTTTTGCACTATGTTTATTTGCCTTAATCTTTCAAAATATGGGTTTATTCTGTCTTAATATCTGTGTTTTTATGTTTTAATTACATTTTGTATATTGTCTGCATTTTATTGTTGTCTATCATGAGTACTCTTTTTACTGGAATGAAAGGATATAAATATAATAACTACTTAGTTAAGTAAATAAATATCTGATGGACACCTTTTCTCACATCACCTGATCTGTGCCTTAAGACCCTGAGCCTGTTTTGAGAGAGATGTTGTTGCTGCTGCTGTGTGCCTCCAAGATGTTCCTGACTTATGATGACTCTAGGATGAACCTGCCATGTGGTTTTGTTAGCAAGATTTATTCAGAGGAGGTTTGTCACTGCTTTTCCCTGAGGCTGATACAGTGTGATTTGTCCATGGTCACTCAGTAGATTTTGTGGCTAAGCAGGGAATCAAACTCTTATGTCCAGAGTCATAGCCCAACACTCAAACCACTATGCCATGCTGGCTCTGAGCAGTATGTTATGAATCTAAAAAGGAAGAAAGTTTATCCAAAAGCTAAGAAACTAAATACTCTAAGGCACAAGATCTTGGCTAATCTTGGAAGCTAAGCAGGATCATATCTGGTTAGTACTTGGAGGGGAGAGACCACCAACAAAAGCCAGGTGCTGTAGGCTATATTTCAAATGAAGGAACTGACAAAACCACTTCTGAGGATTCCTTGCCTAAAAAATCTATGAAATCCATAGGATTTCCATAAATCAACAGGCAACTTGAAAGCACACACATGTGCGCGCACACACACATGCACACATCTCAAAGAGACATACAACTAATTTAGTCCTAACCCAAACCCCAATGCAAATTGAGCCTGTTTACAAATTGATTTGGCTTCAGATCAGATTGGTTTGATAATCTTGCTCAACTGTGTCTACCTGAGCTATCTATAGCATTCAGGAGATGCCTGGCAGGGCACTCAGAGAGATAAAATTGTTGTTGAATCTTTCTCACCAGCTGCCCCACAATCTGAGTGTGTTTATTTGAAGGTGTGTGGTTGGGACAGAATTGAAATTCTGTTGGTGTACTGACAACTCCACTGTTTAACAAATTCCCTCACAAGCTGGCTGAGTTGTCCCATCAGTGGTTCTAGAGTCCTCCTGGCTTCTTCTGATGTTATACAAAAACACCACTGATGAAGTGACTCTGCTAGGAGCATCACAGGACTTCATGTCTTCCATGATGTCTGTGTGCCTGTTGAAAGTAGTATGCTGGCGAAACGTCAAGAAGAAACTCTTCTAGAACATGGCCACATAGCTCGAAAAACCCACAAAAACTTTGGCATAGAGAAATGATTAGGGTGGTGGATATGTGAATACCTTGCTGCAGTAAGGCAGGGTTCTGTCCCACCTAAAGGAAGCTATAGTTAGGCCTTTTCTTCAAAATTCTTCCCTGAATCCCACCCTATTAGATAACTGTCAGCCTGTTTCCAAAATCACCCTTTTAAGCAAGGTTCTGGAGTGTGTTGTGACGTTGGAACTCCAGGAGTTCCTGTATGAAATGAAATATCTAGATCCATTTCAGCCTGGGTTAACAGAGGCAGCTTTGATTGCCTTGGCGTATGGGCTAGGCAGGGAACTGTATGAGAGAAGTGTGTTCCTGTTGGTTCTACTGGACTTGTAAGTGGTTTTCATACCATCAGCCATTGTATACTGCTGGCCCACTTCTCTAGGATGGGACTTAGGAACTCTGCTTTACAGTGGCTTAATTCCTTCCTGGAGGGGTGGGGGGAGGAGACTCCTGTTCATCTCCCTGGCTGTTGGTTTGCGGTGTCTCTCAGGGCTCTGTCTTGTTACCCATACTGTACAGCTTTGCTAGGAGAGATTGTCTGGAGATCTGTGGTTCAATGTCTTGAATATGCAGATGTTGCCCAACTCTATCTCTCTTTTCTACCTGAATCCAAGAAAGCTTTCTTAGTACTAAATCAGAGTTCATTGTCAAATGGTTTAAATGAGAGCAAACAAGCAGAAATTTTGTTTTAAGACAGAGGTGGTCCTGATTAGTTAAAAGGCAAATCAGGAAATAAGAATTTACCTTGTGCTCAATGGGATTGCACTCCTACTGAAATATCAGGTTTGTAGCTTGAGTGTACTCTTGGACCCATCCCTTAACTTCGATGCTCAGGTTTCAGTGGTGCCCTGGATAGCATCTGCAACCTCTTCTTGAGAAGTCAGATTTGGACATGATAAAACATAGCTTGAGGATATCCTAGTTGAATGACTATAATACACTCTATGTAGAGCAGCCTTTGGGAACTATTCAGAAGCTTAGCAGGTTCAAAACACTGCATCTGGATCTCCTTAACTATTGGGCTATACAGATTGCCCCTAAGAGGCAGCATGCAGCCACCTCTTTCCTGGCCAGATTGAGACTGTGGCAACCTCATGCCATGGCTCTGATCTGGCCTCTGGAGAGCACAAAAAGGAGACGCAAAAAGCAGCTTCTGCTTTCCCCCTCCAAGGGGCACCATAGCCACAGCAGCATGGCTTTATGGTGCCTCTTTGGGGCTGCATCATGTGAATGCAGCGCCAGAAGTGCGTCATGATGGTGCACACTGTGTGGACCAGCACGTGCCGAAATGGTACCCTGGGGGGAGGTCAGGGCATCCAGCATCTTTCTGCTGGTCTGTACAGAGCCTACCTCCCTTGCTGAAACAGCTGCACTGGCTGCTCCAATTCTGGGCAAAATTCAAAGTACTGATTTGGACCTATATGGCTTAGGTCCATGCTATCTGATAACTTGTATCTCCCCACAAGAGCCTGGTCAAGTCTTACAAACGTTTGGTGTGGGCTTTCCCTCTATTCCACCCCTCTGGAACTCAGCTAGTGAGGACATGGGAAACAGCCTTCTCAGCAGCTGCTCCAAGGCTTTGGGATTCCCTCTTGAAGAATATTCAACCTGCTCTATCTCTGTTGCCTTTGCACTGACAGGCAAAGATCTTGTTATTTAAACAGGCATTCAGCTTTCGCTGATCAGGATGGAGTGATGTGCAATTGTGTGTGCTGTTTTAGTATGTAATATTGAAGTGGTTTGTTTTAATTTTAATCTTTTAAACGTAAGGTTTTAATTGAGTGCTCTTTTAACTTTTGTATTCCATATTGCTTTAGATGCTCTGTTTTTAATCTCTATCGTAAGCCATTTTGGATCCTATTTAGGAATAAAGTGGGATATAAATCATACAAATAATAATAAATTCAGTTCCAGAGCAGAATGGCACAACTAGAAGAGATTCTGATAAATCCAGAATTTTCATATAACATAATTCAGCAGGCAAAATCCTGAGAGTTTATCTTAAACATGAACATGTAAAGAAAATGCCAAAGTGATGTGATACAGTGTGGGAGAGAACAGCTGAGGTTTGACATTGCAATCTTTGGCAACAATATCACTAGCATTCTTCAGTCACAGTGTTTATGGTGAGGGATTATGTGAGGGTATTGAAGTTATAGAGTCAATTATCTCCTTCAGTAGCTCTTCATTTGTTTGCTAATTTAACTATGTTAGTGGCAGAGCTGTGATGAGGAGTAGGTAGTTATTGATTATCCTCTGAGCTGGGCTCTCTAAGTCTTTCTCTTTTTAATTTCCTTTTGACCTGTCAGACAGACTAGCTTAATCTTTGGCTTGCTTTTTTGAGGTTTTGTTGTTGTTGTTATTTTGTATATTTATAGGTCCGTGTATATTTAAGTACCTACCCCTTTATTTATATGACCTGAGGAATACCATTCTTATCCACTGAACAGTGAGATTCTACATTAGAAAAAAGAGCCAGAGTAGTGTAGTGGCTTGAGTGTTGGACTACAACTATGAAAAACAGGGTTCAAATCCCTGCTCAGGCATGGAAACCCTCTGGATAACCATCCTCAGAACAACCCCTTTTTAGGATGCAATGGGACCGTTCCTGGGCCAGTGCAATAAAGTTCTTAGTCTCAAAAGTTCCAAAATATCTCTCTACATATGGATTCCATTGACTAACATGCCTATCTATATCTTTGAATTCTCCTGTAAAATGTTTTTGTGAGGAATGTTCTTTGTACACACTAAGTACAAAAGTGGAGGGCTGAGATGGTCAGAGGGCCATGTCAGCCCTCCAAAGGAACATGTGGTTCTTTCAACAAGCCACAGTCAGTGTCTCATGGACATCACTATAGTGTATATAAAGCATATATGCTTAAATCTTGGCTGAAGATCAGAATTTGTTTGTCTCCCAGAATCAATCAAATTTAGTGAACATCTAGTCTGTGTTAAGGTTGCCTTGTGTTCAGTCATAGATCCATTCCAGTCTATTTGTGCAGCATTTTGTGAACCTTTAAAATGTGTTAAAACTTGCATTTACCTTGGTGCAGTTTTGCCTAAGTGGGAAAAAAATTGCAGACATGTGCTATATGAATGATTACTGAATTTTTACCAAAATAGATGGACTTGTTCAAACAATTATTTGTAGTCTTTATCCATCTCTATTTTCCTATGCTCAGAGTCTGGACCACTATAATACAGAATGTACCTGAAAAGAATACAAAATATTCTCCCTTGTAGAAAATACCAGTTTGCCTTGAAAGACTGCAGAGCCCTTGACTTTCATGCTACCATTATGGATGGTATAAGCTAAAGGGAAAGGTGGCAGAAGACTGAAGAATGAAAGCACAATGAGGTTAAAACTGGAGTTGATTTTTTAAAAAAAATGATGGAAAGCTTGTCAAGGGCCCAGAAAAAATGCATTATTATGAAGAAGACTTTCCCTCTTATTCATAGTGCCTGGAGGTATGTATTATTTCCTTGTGTGGCTTCCCAGCTGAGAGTTTTGAGTTATGTTTCTGCTTAATGAAAATGCTAGATAAGGCATTGTCTCCATGGCTTTGAAATAATTTAGGTTTGATCTGAAGTTAGTCTAAATTGTGTGATAGTAGGAATATTTAAAATATACTAGGAGGAAAGCTTAAATAACCATTAAGTAGCAGGAACTGAGGGGCTTCATTTGTTTGACTAATCGGGAAGAGCTGAAACATCATTTCTGCCAGGCATTTTCTGTAGGAATCCAAGTAGTTGGCAGAAAGTTAAGCAGGCAGTTCAGAGTATATCATTTGCAAGAATTTGGCTCACCAGTTATGATAGAATAACACCTGACCGCCACTATCAATCAAGCTCAAAAATACTATATGTAAAAAAAAAATCCTCTTGCATTTTTTTATTGACATGTTTACAATTTCAAATAATTACTTATATCTACTTTCCTTGTCTGTGTTTGGCAGTGGGGCTCAACATCAGGCAACATTATCATGAAGTTGTCCAGTATGGAACCAACCAAAGGAAATCCCATCACCATTTGTGGCCATTAGCATTAGACAGCCACTGCTGTACATTTCTCAATTTATTTACTTCCCAACATCCATTAAAAAAAAATGGAAGGGTGGGCAGATTGCTTCTCCTGATGTGGTATATGCCTTCCCAAGGCTGGCCTTCCCAAAGTTCGTAGCCTTAGCTGCTTGCCACTCTCACCCTGCCCTAAGAATCCCTTCTTGGATTTGGAATGACTGGGTCTTTAGGGAATCTTGATGTTGGCAAATGTGCTTTATAAGTGGTTTCTTAATTGTTCAGGGTGACCATCCCTTGTTTCAGGGTGAAGGAAGCCATTTTTTATTCATAGATTAACAAGTAGTTAAACTTTATCTGTAAGATCTTGTAGAACAGTTAATGTTATAACAACCTCTAGCACTTTAATCCCAACTATACAGGAATATTCAACTTGAGTTATGTCCACTGTTGCCCTTCACTCCAGTCTGACTATCAAATTGTATGTGATTTTATTTTGCTATTCCTGTAATCCACTTTGATTCTTTTGCTTTGATTCTTTTGAGAAAAAGCGGAATATAAATATATTATTATTATTATTATTATTACTCATTCACTCCCACTGACTCGCTCAACCGATTTAGCCAGCTGTGACTGTGTTATCACTAACTGAACTGCTATGAAGTCAAGCTTCCCTAGTGCCTCCTTCATACCTGGTAACCATCAGAAGCAGCAGTTATTCCTTTAAATGGATTGCAACACTCCTGGACCATTTAATATAAAAAAAGAAGTACCTGTTTTCCAAAACTGGGTTGGATTTCCAGCCACCTCCGCCTTTGATTTCTCCCAGTTTTTGGTATTTTTACCTTCTGTGCAGCACTCAGAAAGTCCCATGTTTAGAAATGTACTTAATCAACTTTAAATGCCAACCCCTGGTCTATTAGTCATATGTTTTTTCCTTAGAAATAAGTATCGGAGTTTCTCTCTCTCTCTCTCTTTTTTTCCCTACAGAAATATATGATGTGGTATGACTTTTCCCCCCTGTTGCTTTGGCCTCTTCTTTCTCTATAGCCTCTTCGCTCTCATGACCTTTCAGAAGATTAAGAGATCAAGCGCTCCTCAGCTAAATAATACTTCCTCAGTTTTCTAGGGTGCAAATGGTGTGGATCAATATCTCCAAGCTTTGGAGAAGTGGCAAAGGGCTGGAGGCAACAATTAAGGAGAATAGTCTGGCACAATTAAATCATGTAACCTAACAGTTAACTTTACATGCTGGGGTTTTCTCCAGAGGATGCCAGATTCACTTAGCTTTATCTAAGCCCCAGGCGGAAGATACAATAGGCAGCATCTCCAGTGTGCTTGTAGTTTGAAGGAAAGTAAACACCTGGAGATCAGTGGGTAGCAGGAGAAAAAGGTTTGATTATCTATCTGGCAGAATAAATCTCATAAATTAAAAATGTGTGCCTTGGGCTTATTCTGTTCCAGACTTCAGAAAAGAAAATCATATATATATATTTGAGAGAGATGGAGGAAGGAAGAAAAGGATATTTCAGGGTTGGTGGGAGAATGGATTTGGAAGTGCAACACTTTGTATTCCATTTGACATGAAAACCTTCAGCACCCTTCCACCCAGAGAGCCTTATGCATTTACATTTCTGCCCTCAGCACAAGCCCCAATGGACCATCAAGTCTGCATTTGAGATGCATCGAGCTTTCACTCAAGGAGGTATCTAGAGTTTCCTTTGGAAATCTAATAGCTTCATGGGGGAAAATGCAGAACCTTTCTCATATGCAAACAAAACTTCTCAAACAATTGCCTGTTGTAAAATGTATGAATAATAAAAGGAAAAACACAGCTGCAATGATCCCTAGAGGTGATGTTTTTTTCCTCTCCCTAAAACTAATTCTGATGCTTTTTTTTTCTTGCCACTCAGCTATGTATTTTAAATTACCATGAATCAATGAGTGTGGCTGTTTGGAAGCATCTTGTTAATAGGAAGAAGGAGGGGATGGCATTTGCTGTTGGGAGTTGACTGTTCAAATGAATATCAAACAGAAAAAAATATTTGTAAGAAGTGGAGGAAAGGAAGGAGGAGAAGGCAGCAGCAATGAAAAGGGAAACCATTTCCAAGAACAAAATGTTGTCACCATCAGTGATGAGATTTTCATATATTGCACCATTAGTGGGTTATGTAAACAGAACGGGACAATTAAGGAACTAGATTTTGTACTGAACTTGATAAATGGGGAAATTTTGAGGTAAACATAGTCAGACACTTTTGAACTCTGTTATCAGTTTTGGTTGGTGGTGCTGATGAAATCACAGACTTGCAATACAAATTTTCACTGCTCAAAATATATACTTTAGTTACATGTCAAGCACTCTTACTTTGAAACTGTAAGTGTATTTAGTGCTTTTAGAGCAGATGTATCAATGTTGGCACATGCTTTGATTTAAATAAATAAATAAATGGAGAGGGTCCACGTGTGACCTCTGTTTGATGGCTCTCATTACTAGCTGTTCTCCTTTTGCTGTTCCCACATTCACCGCCATGTCGCCAAAATTAAGTGATAAGGCAGGCGAGAAACAAAGTATGTGCAGAATGAACAGTGACAGAAAGGCCAAACTCAAAAAAAAGGGGTTATACCCTGAAACAAGGTGTGTGTGCCCTATATGCCATTTTTAATAGTTAATTTTTTCAAACTTTTTTCACATTTTCTTTTCTTTTATTCCAACCTGAAAGTGTTGTTTAATGACTGCCAGTGCAGTCATCCCTCTGTGCCCATGGATTCTGCAACCACAGATTCAACAAACCATGGCTCAAACATATTTTTTTAAATGAAAAAGCAGACCTATTTTATATAAGGGATGCAATTTCACTACATCATTCTGTAAAATGGGACTTGACCAGCCACAGATTTTGTTATCCATGAGAGGTCTTGGAACCAAACCCCAGCAGATACTAAGGCCCATTGTAGCACATTGTGGTAGTATGTGGTCATGGGATTTGGCTCCTGGTTTTCCTATCCACCCACATAACCCACATTTACTTCTATTTGATTCCACAGTGTATATCAGGAAAATGGTGAAGGAAAGGGGCCTAAACCTTTCCCACTTGCCATCTTGTCAAACCATCTGCTGAATCTGCTATTAGTGAACATAATTAAAACCATCAGGGTATAGAGAGGAATACAAGCAAATGACTAACATCTACATCAAAAGGGCGGCAATAATAGTTAAAGTAAAGAAATTCAAAAGGTTAGCAATGATAGCATGCATCAGTTTCATGCAGAAAAGCAACATGCTTCCTCAGGAGTAGAATGTGGAAAAGTTCCTTTTTGACTATATGTCCTAAAATCCTTCAGTAAGTATGGCCACTGAGAAATCCAATTGGAAAAAGAAACCCTAACTGTTCTAAAGCTCTGATCAGGAATAACATGAACATAGCCTTATCCTTAGGAAGAATCAGAATCAAGAAATTATTTTTACTCCCTGCCCTGCCAGAGGGAACACTGCATAGGACTGCAAGGTGTGTGAGAGAGTGAGTACACATATGCCATTTGCCTGCATGTGTGTTTACATGTACAATGTGTGTGTGTGTGTGTGTGTATCATTTTATATCATCACAGAGTTATATTTATAACTCAGGTATGCTACCTGAGGATCTTCAGTCAAGGGACAGAGTATCAATCTTCAGGATAATAATAAAAATACTTAGTTTAATGCTTGTCCACCTACTGCTTTGAAACATTTTTTCCTTTGATTCCTTGTAAGTTGTCTTTAGGGAGGAATTACTCTGACATATTTGATTCTCCTCAGTTTCATATCCCTCCAACATGGCATTCATTCTATACTCTTTCTGTATCTGTGTTTTTCTTCCATTTAAATAGATTTTCTTCCTGAAATAGAATGTATTTTGGGTATGCACAATTCCTGCTATTTTACACATTCTTTTGCATTCTTATTTATTTATTTAAAAAATGTGAAATGCATCACAAGGTTTAAAAAAAGGAGTGATATGACTGTATTAATAGTTTGCATGTAGTGTGGGAGATGAGCATTTGTTAAGTTTGCATTTTCTAAAAAATGAACCAAACAAATTTTTCATTCCCTCTCTATTCATCTTCAGAACATAAAAAGATGTGTTTGTGTGTGTGAATGAGTGAATGTGTGAGGGGGGAAAGTGTGTACAGAATGCCTGCAAATCTGAAAGGGAGGGAAGATGTACGGAAAATGCAGCTGCCGATGGTGGCATTTCCTGGCACCTTAATGAATGGTAGAATTTGAAATGGCACTTGGCTTTGTTGAATCTAGCTGACTGCTTGACTTCATTACCAGGGTGATCCTGTCAGAGTTTTAAAAGAAATAATTTAAATTGTAGGATTGGTGGAAAGCCTCAGGACAATGGCAGCAGAAGATGGGGGAGTGTTCTCAGAATTTAGCACTGCTGGAGAAAATGAGAAATATAGGTGTAATTCAGAGAAAAGGTGCTGGGAACCTTAAGGGGATACTTTGAAAGAAATACAGGGATTGAGGGAGAGGAGGCATGTTAATAACATTCATAAGTAATGTTTTCCACAGAAGTCTAAGTGCCACAGTCTGTCACATGCCTTGCTAATAGATAGCCTCACAAACTCAATTTACAGTACTGAGAGGAAGTCATTTTGGAGAAAGATTGCAACCATGGGATTGAACATCCAGGGTAATGCCCTTCTGCAGTGTTTCAGGAGAAACTCCACCAGTGAAGGATTTGCTCAAAAATGCTTCTAATAAACAACATATTTTCAGCATAGCCTGTGCCCTTTGCACTCATCAGTTTAAATGTTATAAGAAGCAGGCATATGAACAGAGACATTAACAATAACACAAGCAGCATCATAGGAGAGAGGACAGCCCTTAGATAAATTATTCTCAGACTATTTACATCTTTAAATGTAATAACTAGCACTGGAAACAATCTGGTAAGTTCTATAAATGGACTAAAGGAGAGGTTGTATGCCCAGAGATCCTGCTTCTACCAATATTCTGGCAGCTTCCTTTTGCACCAAATGGCGTTCTGCATCAGGTTCAAAGGTAGTCCAGTTTAAAGCACATTATATTGTGGCAATCAGACTAGAGAAACTGATGAGGAGATTACTCTATGCAATATTATATAACACTAATAAAATATAATAATAATTGTAACATATGAATTTCATACACAGGTCCTAAAGGATGTGAAGATCTAATTCTTCCCATACCAGAAGAGAGACCACAGGTATTTTCCTTCTTATGTTATTTTTGCATTCCAATTTTCCTTCATTGAGCTCAAGACAGCATACATGGTTTTCCAACCCTATGGATTAAGTCACGTTGGCCTAAGACAGGTCCTGTGAAATTCATGGCTCAGTGGAGACTTGAACCCGCACTTCTAACTGCAACACTCTAACCACTAGCTTTATTTTTAATCTGGACTATCTCACTGCTGCATTTCATCA
Organism: Sceloporus undulatus; assembly: GCF_019175285.1. Taxonomy (NCBI): domain Eukaryota; kingdom Metazoa; phylum Chordata; class Lepidosauria; order Squamata; family Phrynosomatidae; genus Sceloporus; species Sceloporus undulatus. Next base: position 154,507,510 of record NC_056525.1, on the reverse strand, counting down.
TATCATACAGCGTAATATCTACATTGCTTCCTACAAGTTGCCACCAAAATTTGCCATCTAGAAAGTTGTAAATTCAACTCAAATGTGGGCATTATTCCCTACCTGAAACTTTGGATTCTTTATTTAACTCAAATGTGGGCATTATTCCCTATGTGAAACTTTGGATTAATTCTGAGGGAAGCAAAACAAACAAGCAAATAAAACCCACAACATTTTTCAGGAATTTTCATAGCGTTCTATGTTGTCATAGATTTCAACTAAAACAACACTCAAAATAAATCTGGTGGATTTCTCTAGAGATAAAATGTCTGTGGCATTTCTGGAGAAGAATTTTGAGAAGACTCAGATATTTGTTTCTGCTTATAACTACAGGGAGAAAAGATATTACTTATGGAAAATGACACCGTAAAACCAATTATTAGGAATATTCCTTATCTTATATTTAAAAGATAAATGAAGCTATATATGAAATTAAGTACTAACATACAGTAAAGCAGTGTTCTTAAAATGCAATCCAAAAAGCAGGCATGAATACCAATTAACATGTTTTTTTCTCCTCACACCCTTTTGTTGCGTAAGTCATTTCCCTCCATTTTCATTATGCCCATCTTTGAATAGGGAGGAGAAATGTACATGTGTAATGTGCTCACTGATTCATTGTCCTTCAAGCTTGCATTACTTTATGCAGTGAATTCAAACAGTCATGAGGACTAAAATGTAATTCTTAATATAAGACTTTACACACTTTTTGAAGAATAGAAGACAGTACAATTGTATTCTAATCCATATGTTTATGTTTTACCAGAAGCTTCTGGTAATCTAGGGGTCGGTACAGATTAGGCAAAACGGGCGGCCAGAGGCCATCCCTTTTTTCTCCAGATCGTTGCCGCAGCAACCGCATGGCCGCAACTGTGATCCGCTGGAAAAAGGAGCTCTGAAATGGAGCTCCTTCCTGCGATGCCACCAAGGCACTATTTGCACCCTGGGGTGTCGCAATGATGTGTTTGTGCGCTGCACCATTTGGACACAATGCACAAGACACTTCATGGATGTGTGCACCATATGGATGGCACTGCGTCCAGATGGCACTGCCCAAACGTACTAGGGTTTGGGAGCGTGTGGTTGCTGCGTGCTCCCAAACCCTAGTATTGGCGCTGCCACACCGCTTTTGCACCGTCTGTACTGGGCCTAGGTTAAAACATGTCATATACTATATGCATTTGTTCAGTTCTTTTTTAAACCAGAGGGTAGAAATCTATCTGTCATCATCTGGCTCCATCTGCTGCAGGTTAAGTCTACCATATAATGATGAGGTGACTAGCACAAGTAGCATATGCTATGGGGCAGCAGTAGCAACTACAGATATTCTCCTGTACTCTCTGGTTTTTCCCTGGGAGCCCATCCTAGAACTGCTGAACCTGCCTGCTGTCTCATCTGTGGTAGATGCTGTTTCACTGCAAATGTTAAGGTAAGATGCAACTGCTATACATCTCAGACGGAGGAGGCAGAACCATCTTCTCTTTCTGCTTAGGCAGAACCTTGCTTCAGGAAACAATGGACAACATAATATGAAAGTCCAGGCTCCGGCACCACTGTATAATTGTAGTGTGTTAATCATCCTATTTCTATTTTAGGGAGGAGTAATTTGAATTCCAGCCACAGAACTCTTAGTGCCTCAGCAATCTACAAAGCCCAGCATTCCATAGGATGCAGTCATGGTAGTTGGGTGGAATCATAGTGCAATATTTGTGTAGCATGAAATGAACCCAAGATTCCACAGGCGATAGATAAATTATTAGAGGAATACTACATTGAGGCACATCATCGTCATGCATGCCGTGTAAATGGCGGCATGCCAAGGTGGTGCCCGTGATGCATGGTAGGGCTCAAGAGTGTGCAGATGCTTTGCTCTCCTGAGCCCTACTTTCGGCCCCAGGCTGGCACAAAATGCCAGTCTATACTGGACCTTGATAAGTGATGCATTTATGAGGTGAGTTTTAATTGTTTTTAAATGTTATGGTAAACATTTTTTAATTTACTATGAGAGGAAAGTGGCATATATATATATATATATATATATATATATATATATATATATATATATTCCCTTGGGGCCATAGTCTTTCCCTACCTATAAACTCTGGAACTTGCAAATGAGCAGCATGGATCAAAATGACAGAGTTAAAAATGCCAGTTTTCTCCATCTCTTTTCTTGGCAGACAGAAAGGGAATTTCTTTCTCAGCATGTAGGGGTGATGCTCATAATGTGGGTTATTTGCAGAATGCAGGAGGGTCAAATGGAGAAGGCATGGTTCCAAGAGGATGGTGACCTGAACATTTGCCATTTTAACACCCACACTTATTCAGTATAAATAAAGCCTCAAGTTTGCTCTATTGTATAAGGATCAGAAGAGGAGGTCTGACTTGCTCCACTGTTTTGGACAGCCACAAGGCCATTTGGATCAATGGGAGCATCCTGTCATTCATTTCAACTTGTGACCAATCTCAATTAGAATGAACCCATTAACAAATGTTATTACACCCACAGCATGAATTTAGTGACAGGTGTAGAAACAGCTTTCAGAAACCCTGCTAGCTGAGTGTCTGGAAAACAACTGAAAGTTAATACAAAATACTGACAAACTTAAGCAGGAAAAATGCCCTGACATATGTTAGCATTGATAGCATTACAGTAATTGGGTAGACTACATGGAAAATGCAGCCATTTTGCTGAGATACAGTGTCTTCTATGGCAAACAGTACTGATCATTCTACTTTCACTGAAGAGATAGGAAAACTGTATTACATGCTTAAAAAATGCAAGCATTTTCTGTTGACAACAGAAATAGTTAACTTACTGGACAAATGGAAGGTAACAAACATATAGATTGCCATAAATTAATGTAATACTACATAATTTATATAGAAATCTAAGTTTCACTTTCAGTGTGTTCATGCACATCAACCGGGACAGGACTTTACAAACATAAGCTCATCAATAAATTGGTGATATCACTAGTCAAGTCTTTGTGACAAAGAGGCCCATGGCTTAGCAGCAGAACATAGGATGTGTCTGCAGAGCTTCTCAGGTTAAATCTTGGCATCAATAGTTAAAGGTATCTTTTTTTATTTTTTTATTATTTTTTTAGTGAGAAGGCTTGAGATCACACTGAACAATGGCCAATTGGAATAGGCCAGAGATAGGGAACGTAGGGTCCTTCTTATGATGCGAATTACATCATCCCTCATCATTGGTTAGGACTCATAGTCCAACAGTCTCTGGAGGGCCACATCATCAGTAAGCTTCTTACAGTTTCCAATATGGGACAGCAGAGAACCAAACACTGGCTATAATCAATTTTCTAACAGGACTACATATACACAATCCAAGTACATGGATCTGGAAGAATCTCACATGCCTCATTCATGTGTATATACAATTCCATGTCCATCAAGTGAAAAAAAATGTGATGGGTGTTAAACCCGTGTGGCTATTGTGGTTAGACTGTTAAATTAAGAAGACTGGAGTTCTAGTTTCCAATGAGACATACTGTATATACTCGACTATACGTTGACCTCATGTGTATGTTAAGGACAGGTTTGGGGGCCAAAATTAAGGATTTGGAGAAGACACATGGATAAGCCAAGAGTAAAACATAGAGTCTCAGCACCCTTCCTCCCCTTCCACAGCCTGGCTGTCTCCTCAGGACATAGCCGAGCTGGGGATAAGGCTTCAAGGGGGAGTGCTTGCTCTGCGTCCTCATCCTCAGTCCAGCTGTCTCCCAAGAGACAGCCAAGTTGGAGACAAGGCTTGGAGGAGCAAGGGCTTGGAGGGGCAAGGGCTTGTCATCCCTCTTTCTACCCACACTGGCTGTCCTCTGAGGGGCAGCCAGGCTGGGATGAGGCTTGAGGAATGAGCGTTTGCCCTTCCTCCTCCTCTGCAGCCCAGCTGTCCCTTCCAGAAACAGCTGAGCCAGGGAAGTTACTTTATTGACCTGTGTATAAGTCAAACCAAGATTTTTGGATCAATTTTTTGTATCTTATACATGAGTACATGTGTTAAATCTCACAATGTCCTTGTTTCAGTCAGTGGTATCCTTTCCTACCTCACAGAGCTGTTGTGAGTATAATGAAGGGTAGAAGAAAGCCAGTCATGCCACCCTTAACTATTGGAAGACAGATAAGATATCTAACATATCTCATAAATAGATATAGAATGTAAAGCAATAGAGTGGAGAAGAATGACTAAGGTACAAAACACACTGCAGAAAGAATCCAGTTTGAAACCTCTATAACTGCCCTGGCTCAGTGCTAGGGAATCCTGGAAATTGTAGTTTATTGTGTTACCAGAGCTCTCTGACAGATAAGGCTAAATGTCTCACAAAACTACAGTTCCCAGAATTCCCTAGCATTGAACCAGGGAAGTTAAAGCCATCTCAATCCTCACCTAAGAAATTCATGTGGTTGCCATGTTGACCGGTGACTTGAAGGCACATGCACAGAGCACATAATGTGCAATGCAAAATATAAAGTGATAAATTGGTAAGTATAAATTTTTCAGCATGTAACACAAGGATATGTCAAAGTACAGAAAGCATGATGCCCCTATAGAAATTGTTCTTTTTTTTTACTAGATCTATTAGCACAGATGTAATTGGCACTTTTCTTTTCTTTTCTGGCTAGGGGCTATATAAGAGCTTTGCTTCTCATATATGTTTTTGTATACATGCAAGCAAGTAAGACAGTGTGACATAGTAATCTGACTGTTGAATAATGACCCTGGAGGACAGTGTTCAAATCCCTGCTTGGCTATGGAAATCCACTGAGTAACTTTGGCCAAGTCACACACTCTCAGTCTCAGAAAACCGTGTGATAGATTCACCATAGTGTCACCATAAGTTTGAAATGACCTGAAGGCACATAACAACAGTACAGTGGACGCTTGTTATACACTGGGGTTTGGCTCTAAGATCCCCGAATAACAAAATCTGTGGATGCTCAAGTCCCATTAAATATAATGACATAGCAAAATGGTGTCCCTTATAAAAAATGGAAAATCAATGTTAGATATTTGAAATTTATACTTTTTTTGAATATTTTCAAACCGTGGATGCTTGAATCCATGTATAAAAAATCCTTGTATAAGAAGTGCTGACTGTATATGTAAGTGACAAACCTCTGATATGATTGAGATACATTGATGATATCTTTATGGTCTGGAATAAAGAAAAGAAATGCTTGGAAAACTTTATAATACATATTGCATGAGCACTATCAATCCTACATCTAGCAAAACAGTTCAACATCCACATCTCCCTTTCGTTGATGTCCTTGTCAACACTGAAAATGACAACATTTTTCAGAGATCTCCACCGATATTCATGCTTACCTGGGTGGAGATTCCTCCACTCCAAGCACATTAAAAGAAATATTACCTATAGCCTGGCTCTAAGAATCAGACACATATGTAACACTGAAGAAAACTATTGAAAAAAGACCTACAAGCTCAAGCAAAATCTAATAAATGATAATAATATTTTTATTTTTATCTTGCTTTTTGGCAAGCAATCAAAGCGGCCTACAACAAGTTAAAATACAACCATATATACATAGTGCCCCCCTTAAAACAAAATTAAACCGTAGAACAGGGGTAGGCAATCTTTTTGAGCCGGGGGCCGGGTTGCTGTCCCTCAGACAACTGGGGGGGGGGGGGCGAAGTAAAAAAACAGATAATTAAATAATTTTTAAAAGAAATTAAATATATAAATAAACCAGGACACATGTAGGATTTTTTAAAAAATGTTAATATAAATGCATGTTTCTGAGGCTTCTATAGACAATTGCCCCCCAAAGGCCCCAGCGGCAATCGGCGGCAGGACCGGGCTGGGGCCGGTCCCAAGGCCTCGCCGGGCCGCAGGTTGTCTACCCCTGCCGTAGAAGATTAAAAACTACATACTAAAAGCCGACTAATCTCTATAGGGGATCTCACCCTTATATAATTGATGACAAGTGATGATCACACTGGTAAATTGGCTGTGCTGAAAATGGGCTGAGTGCATTAGGAAATTTTTGAAAATTTGCTAAGGTCAGGTGTTATTGTACACCTCCGTGCTCAGACCAGAGGCACCATGTCCCAATCTTAGCCATCCCAACCCCACTCCATCCTCCTCCCATCTTTCACAATGAATGGTTAACACCTGTTCTTTGCAAAAGATGGGAGAAGGACAGATCAGGATATGATGCCTCCAGTTTGAGCATGGAGGTGTGCAATAACACTCAATCCTAGCAAATTTTTCAACCATTTCCTTATGTGCTCAGTCCATTCTCACTGTGATAATCTCCAACATCAGGAGATTTTGAGATAAAATCTTATCCACAAAAGATATGAGTCAAGTAACAACCAACAATGCATTCCTTTTGTGACAGATTTCCATCCAGCATCAACCAGTTACCATATGGCGATTAGAGATATCTATCCATTGCTAAGTAACTCAGAATATCTTGCTAGAGTGATCACAAGCCTCCAGTTAAAGCTTTCTGCCAGCCACCAAATCAGAGACTGCTGGTAGATGTTGTCCTGAAAGCACCAAATTACCCTTGTGATTCAAAATATAGCATCACCTATAAATACCTTGAACAAACTGTCACTTTTAGGAGTACAGTGACTGGCAGAACTTACTATATTAAACAACACATCACCTGTCAGCCCTGCAATCTTATTTACATGATTTAATACAGACATACAGGATGTTATCTGCAATATGTTGGCAAAACTACAACAGACCTGTGTAAATGCTTCAGGAATCCTAAGTCTGCAATTCTCATCAGGAAGTTAGAGCAACCAGTGGTCAAGGATTTCAGAACATCACAGCCTCACTGAAATGTCCCAGTTTAGCACTGAGGTGCCTTCTCCTACAGACATTTTGGACAAAAGGGATATTGGGGGGGGGAGATTTATAGACTTAGGACCCTAACTCCATATAGTTTAGCACACAGCTATAAAACCCAGTTTACCTTTGTGGGTTTGAATCCTAATTTGGGTTGCATCCAGATAATATCATACAGTACTCAAAAACCCAATGATGCTACCAACTAGATGCAGCCTGGTTAGCTTCCGGATAGAAGCTGCACTCAGCCAGTCTCTTTTCAAAACTGGGAAGCTCCCAGCTTTGCAAATCAGCTGGCTGAGCATGACTTCTAGCCGGAAGTTAGCTGGGCTGCACTCGGCTGGTGGTATCAGTGGTATTTTGAGTATGAGAATATCTGGATGCAGCCTGAATTAGAATTAAAACCAGCAAAGGTAAAACAGGTTTTTTAGCTGTGTGCTAAACTCCATGGTCTCAACTTAAAGGATAATACCATCCTTCACTGGAGAATACTGAGAATAGAGTGGTCTAAACTGCAACCTTATCTGCAGCTCAGTTTCATCTGCAGCAACTAAAAAAGATGTAAACTGAAATGTTTGCTCGTGTTATATTTTTAAGTCTATTTGTTAGTTATATACATATGCCACTGTGTGGGTCCCTCTGTCATTAGGAAGCATAGGGGAAGTCCCTGCCCTTTGGTCTGGGAATGACCTTCCCTGCCCATAGCCCCTGACTCCCTTTATGGGGCCCTAAATGCTTTATAAGTGGCTGACCATGAATACCCATGTCCTGAATACAGATCTCATACCAAATTGTGCTACAAAAGGTGTGATAAAGCAACTGCAGACATCAAGTTGCCACACAGAGCATACAAAGGGATTGGATGAAGCTCCAAAGGATGACTGCTGCTGCACCATTTTGGTGCTGATTTTTATATTGCCCTTCTGACCAGAGGGAAGCCTGCATCCAGGTTACTCTTATTTTCCCTATTAGTCAGTGGATTCCAACCACAGGCTTAAACTCACTGGCTGGCAATTCCTCCTTCTTGTGGAGGCCCATGCCAAACTGTACAGATTCGTGGTAATCAAAAGCTTCTCTGCCACCATTGTTCTAGATGCACCAATGCTCTGCTCCACCCTGAGCCACAAAGTAATGTAATAGTAGGTTGCAGAGCACTCTTCTGGAATACTCTTGATTCTCCACTCACTCCTGTGTATATGAGGCATTTTTATCCTCTGAAAGACACTAGATTTCCCATGGGGCCACTTGATGCAATTTTTAATCAACATGGTTGAGGGTTAAAGCATTTAATCCTGCCAACTTTGACATACTGTATGGCATGGAGTGTTATTCTGAAGTCTTTTGAATCCCTTTGGGAATGTTTTTCACTTGTGAGAGGCCTGTTTTTAAATAATTTTAAATAATTAAAATATATATGAGCACCATATTGCTCATATAGTTGTTGCAAAATATTTAAATAGTAAATGTGATTATCACTAATAGTTTTTGTTAATGATATCAGCATAATTAGCACCAGTATTAAATAACATAATTATAAATATGAGTATCTTAACAATCTTCTTATATACAGGATGTTTAAGGGCATCATGCAGAGCAAGCAGAGGGATGGAGGGTAAAAAAAATATCTCAGCATTAAGTCTGAGTATCTGCGACATTCATTTCCAACATTTCAGAAGCCCTAAATAAGCTGGATGTTGATAGTTTACAGCACATTTATTTGGCTGCTGGAGCTACATATATAGCTAGCTGTCCGTTCTGTCTAGAAAATGTCACCTATCAGCATGCTTTCACAATATGGCTTGTGAATATTCCAGCTGCTATGCTTTAGCACAGCTCAGTGGTGTTACATGGATCACAAAATCATTATGTCTCTGCAGAACACAGAGATAATGGAGCTAAAATTTGCAATACTCAATCAGTCTTTTTACAGGGCATGCCATCAGGGAGAGTAAGGCATGCCATTAGGGAGTGTGAGCCAACCGTCTCGGATGGCAAACGCAAGGAGCCGAAGTGGTAATGACCTTGCTGTTTCTCCAGAGGCTCCTGATTATTATCCTCCACTAAAAGACAAAGCTATGTGTGTCGCATGGCTGGTCCTGATATTATAAACTGGTATGCTGAGGCAATGAAAGGTGCTGTTCATTCTCAGTAGTGAAGTAAAAACTGTATTTGGTAAAGGAAAGAGTGGACACCATCTTATCCTTCACTCCAGCCAAATGAATGTCTTGGGCCAGTTAGTGGTCTTGGATTCTTCCAAAGTTCTTATTTAACAAAGGTCAGCTAAGCATACATTGAGAAAACATTTCTGCTTTGAAATGAATTTCCCTCTGGTGTGGGATTTTTTAACAGAATGTATATGTTGAAGCCATAAGGCAGAGACAGAGAAAACTTGTATAACAAGGGTGTCCCCTGTTCAGACTACAGAGAGTGAAAGAAGACTTTCTGATATTGTTGGGCTATCATATTCTAATTCTTTAAGTCCAGTCAGCTGTGTATTCATATGATCCAAATTATTTGTTCATCAGGCAAATTATATCATACTAAAGGACAATTCATATTGTATTGAAGGGCTAATCAATGTTCCAGTTTACTCAGCCCTGCGATTTTACAACTCAGGAGGACCTATTTCAAGACTGTTTTTGACAAGAAACATAAAATGTTTTCTTAGAAAACTTGCATGTAATACAGGAATATGCAACCTGAGGACAAATGATATAGACTGGGTTGGAACCTGAACCCTGAGCAAGTGAACAGTGGTCTTTTGGTTCATCCTATCATCTTTTTCTCTTTCATACACACATGTACATAGACACACACATACACAGATGCCTATGTACATGAACAAACAGCACACACTTTCCAAACTCTACCTGTTCCTCATACTCAGTAGAGACAAAATATAGTTACAAAAAGAATTCTTGCCATGCCAAGGAAGAGGAGACAGGAACCAACTTTTACCATCTTCCTTTACCACAGAGTTGGGCTGTTCAGTTCTTTTGGATTGAAAACTCTCATTTTAAACTTTAATAGAAATGCTATTTCCCATGGATTCTCACAGCATGTGTGGATGCAACAAACTAAGTGATGCGTCAATCTACAGTTTTAAACTTCTAAGGCCTAAAAGTGTGACTTCAATTACAGCTATAATTTCATTCATTAACCAAACACATTAAAAGGTGATAGCAGGCTCATCTCTCAGAAATGATTGGGTAAAATAGTTGCTGCATAACTTTGCCTCATATATCAACTTATTGAGAGGGATGACGGTTTATTATTATAAATCAGGGTTAAGAATATTACAGCCCTCCAGTTGTTGAACTACAGTTCCCAGCATTCTTCACTATTGTCTATGCTTGTTATCACTGATGGGAATAACTCAAACAACATTTGGAAAGCTGCATGATTCCTACCCTGAGTCTAAATGGATACTAAAGGCCATGTTTAAAATTGAGATAAAATCTTGTCAACTGGGCAATATATCACCTAAATGCCCAGAGATTTATCATGCTGTTAAGGGCTGCAGTTCACATGGTGGATCCCAGGTTGTTCAGCTCAAATTCAGACAAGAAAAACCCTTCATTTAAATGTTTAATGTTAAGCATGATAGACATCTTTAAATCATTATATTTTTACATTTTAATGATTTCCCTAAAGAATCATTTATTGTCATTGATGGATAATGCCATTTTTATTTGCTTTAAATTGGTTTTAAACTTGATCACTGTACCACTACATTTGCTTATTTCTTTTAACGTGCAAGAAGAATCGATTGCCTGTAACTTATGTCTGAATGAATATAGACTTTAATGCACATTTATTCACATTTTTAATTTCCATTTTGTCATTCTGCTTGGAACCACATTTTTTACTGCTGATAATTTTTTTTATTAATTATTGTTGTCATGCCGCATTTGGGTAATAACTGACATTCAATTAAAATTACTCATTTATTTTTAATAATAGGATTAAATAGGAAGTGAAGAGGAGAAACTAAAAGAGGTTATGGAAAGATTTTAAAAAGACATGATTAAGACAACGCTCATATAGACAGAAAGGCAGTATGTGAATATGTCTGGAAGAATTAACATTTGGAATTAGCAATACATGGTAACATTTTTTTCAGCTGTAGACTGGGAGCAAAATTAAAGTTGTACTGTCTTTCTGTGAAGATAAAGGGCCCAAACAGACAGATCAAAATAAAGCTGCTTCAGTTCACTTTGGAGGTATGCTGTTTAAACCATGCATGTGTTCTAAGAGGCTGGAAGCTGTGCCAAAGCCACGTTCCAGTCCTAGGGACTGGAGTGCAGCTTTGGTGCAGCTTCTGGCCTCTTAAGATGTGTGTGTCATTAAAACAGCATACCTCCAAAGTCACCAGAAGCAGCTTTATTTTGGCCTGTCTGTTTGGGCCCATAGACAGAGCTGTCCTCGGTGTAGAAAATTTGACCTCAGATGGTTCCTCCTTGCCTGATATCAATAAGTAACAAAGGGAGCACAGGTGAAGAGGCATGTTGTTGACAGAATGGGAGAAGATTTTGATCTACATATTTTAAACCTTTTCCAGTTTCATGACACCAGCACTGGAATTCCTCCCTTCTGTTTACTGAGCAAGACCAATGGGACTTTGGATGAATCCATTTATTTGTCTTCAGATCTTGCCAATAAGGCCAATACAATTGTTCTGTAACTGCTATTTTTGGATAAAGGTACCAGGTCTCAAGAGAACCAGGACTATTGGCCAGAATTGCAAAGACCTCTGTGCATGAGTCAAAACTCATGCTGGTGTTGACAGGTTTTTGGCTGGGATGTGTTGACGTATTGAGGCACCTTCTTCTCATCAAGGATGAAGAAAAAAGGTGAATATTTTTACATACCTGATCTGACCAGCATAATAATAGCGGTCCATGTTTGGTGTATACATTCTGCTATGATGCTGGTGATACAATATCTGTGCTGTGCTTTCACATCTGTGTTGATAAGTGTATCAAACAGAAAATGTTGACTACTCAGATGTTCTTTTGAGGGAGGTACTTGTAGGCACTGGAACGGGAAGAAAAGTATGGGCAAAACTACCATCTTAATTGTGGCTATTCTGCCCAACCAAGTGAGGGATAGTTTTAGACTTTCTTTGACATCCAGAATCAGGCGGTTAAATTTTCTTTGTTTAATATTTTACACACACACACACACACACACACAAATATCCTGAGGTGCCTCATACTTTGTGAGCTGACTGAAGTGAGCGCAGACTGAGTTTCAAAGAACTGCTGAGGGAGAAGCTGTTATTCATATGGCATATTGATTTGGAAAGTTGACCTCCACCCCTTGTAAATTTTTCAAAATCGCAACACACTGTTGTCAGTCAAGATTCCTGATGGATATGTGTGAAATATCTTCCATTTAGGATTTTTTAAAAAAAATGAATGTGCATCATTCAAAGCTTCTCACAATGAGATCAGAAAAAGACTCAATTTGAAGGTGGAAATCTCAGGTTGCAGTTCAATCTATAAAAGGGGAATATATTTGTGGATGCACAAAACTCAATCCCAGAAAATCGCATGATAGGTTCACCACAAGATGGCAAAAACCTGAAGGAAAACAACAACAACAACTGCACAATCAAAACACAAGTATTCATGGCAATTAATGTCAACATCGTCCTGTAATCACAATATGCTGGATCCAATATCTGCCTTCTGTGGATGAAAGGGTGTCAGTCACCTAATTTTCACAAACTTCCTTTCTCTCCTCTCACCTGCCCATGGTCTACCCCATTTGGTACATCTTCAACTGCTGTATAGCAGCAAGGGGAAGAGAGGTGACAAAAATCTTCTTTTGCCAGCCCAGTTGTACACTGTTAGATCGGCATCCCACCAACGGGGGTGTTTTCTTAACAGTGGCATTATTATTACTTAGTTTTCTAATAAATGATGTTGGATCTCATGGGACATGTATCCATGGTCCGTTCTTGTAATTACATCTGTTTTGGAGACATTCTACTGATTCAGCATCAGTGAATGTCTGGATGATCAAGTGATTTATTCAATAAATGTTCAAAATGTACTATCTGTCTCATTGTGTGCTGATTTGTGGTTTGTCAGAAACATATAGATTAACATTAATGTTCTCCAGCATGATAATGTCAATGTTTGAAAAGAACAGGCTTGAAATACAAACTTTTCCATTGATTGTATTGAAGGTTAAGCTCTCTAGCTTTGAAATATGTTGTTAGCAGTATGAATCTAAATATGCTGCAAATGAATGTGCCAATTTTGTGCCCACGTAGTTAACGCTCAATGAGGATTCCAAAACCACTGTTAGAATGTGCCTAGACATTGCTTACATAACTGGATTACTTCACAATGGAAGTCTTCTTCATTCCTGAAACTAGTCTGAAATTTTAAAATAGGGGCCTATTTGTAAATAAGGGGCTAGGTTTCTGTGCACAGACTAGACATGGAAATACCATTTGAAAATATTTGAAAAATTGTCACACACACAAAAAAAGCAAAATACCAAACCATGCTGCTTGAGTGTCAACACACACACATAACAAGAATTATGGACTGATGATATTCTTCATAGTTCAGTACTTATTCTTTACAAAATTCACAACTGTTTCTATTGAGCAGAAGACAGCATTTTCTGTAGAAGAAATAATCTGCAAAAATTATTTCTTGTGCAGAAAAATCTTGCAATTGGGGAGTATTTCTGGACAAATTCATATGTAGGTGATTTGCAAAGAAAAGAGCATTTGTGTATCAGGATGCAAAATCTTCTGTATGGGAGGAAATATATCTATGAGGAAATATTAGTTTATGAGCAGGAAGTGCTGTTTCCTTCAAAGGAAAGGCAGTTTTCTATGCAAACCAACCACATGTAAATTTTCTGTGGAATACATCTTGCTAATAAGCTTCAAAATCCATGTGATTATTGAAAACATGTTTATAGTGGAAGAAATTTGCTAAAATTACTTGTGGCTTCCTTTGAGAAACTATGGCCCGGTACAGACCGGCACAAAGTGCTGGCCTGGGGCTGATTTTAGGGCTTGGGAGAATGGAGCATCCACACACTGCCAAGGCCTACTGCACTGTCTGGGCACCATTTTGGTTTGCCCCCATCTATACAGGGGCTGCCATGATGATGTACACATTGTGCTGCATCCAAACAGTGCAGTGCCACATGGACGTCATTGTTGCGCATGACGGCGGCAATGACACCCCGTGCGCAACCTAAAAAGAACCCGCTGGGAGTGGGTTCTTTTTAGGCCTCATGGAGACCGCAGGGTTTGTTTGCTGCGGCCTCTATCTGGGGCAGAAAGGGACAGCATCTCACCACCCCTCTTTACCCCTCTGTATCCCTCCTTAATGAAGAATTAAGTCCCTAGCCTGGAAGTCTCATAACTTGAGACTTTAGCAGCATAAATGTGTTGTCTTTTCCTCATCTCAGATTAAGTAATTGGCTACTTTTGGGATCCAAGTTTCTAAATAATTTAGTGCTATAGTTTTAAAAAAATGAAAGTAATTTTTTCCCTTCTCGTTCTTAAAAAGTAATTAAAATAGATACTCTTAGCTATATTTAAGAAAATAAATCTGAATGTTTCAAGCTGCTGGACCCTAGTACAAAATACACTTAAGAAGTGAAGTCACACATAACTATAAAAGAAACAAAAACAGTTACTGTTATACTGAAAAAAGTGATTGTATCCCTCACTGTTCTATTTGCAATGTATATTAGGGGTTCCCCCCCCTCAAAACTGAATATTACTGAATTTTGCATATCTGAATGTAACATAGTTCCTTTGCACTTCAGCATTAAACACAGGTACCTAGCAGTTTGTAATTAGCTATTTTCAAGCTCTGCCCCACCCAATGCTACAATTCCTACAGGCCATTCAGAAGTCCAAAAGTGTGGAATATTTTAAATGATGTTGTAATAGTGGGGAGGAATCTCAGGTGGAGATCTCTTCTTATATTTAGCAATGCTGGATCAACGCAAGGGCTGTACATTTTCTGGGAGTCATACTAGGGGTGACTAGGCTGGCTATTTCTCTGAGGTCCTTTTGTGAGGAGGCAACATCCTTTGTTATTCAGACAGGCTTTCACAGTTAAGCTGAGTTGCCAATGAGGAGCCTTTTAACTGGCTAAAGAAGTTATTCCTTCTTATATGCATATTTTATTCATTTTAATCTATTCTTTTATGTTTGCATTCGATTTCTGTTATTACTTGAATTTTAGTTCCATTAACCACCTCAAGTGCTGTTTTTGGCAGAGGGACAGAATATGCCTTTTTATATAAATACATAAATAAAGCAAATAAGGAACCACCTGGGTTGCATCAGGAGAAAATGACTTTCATTCTAGCATATAAGGATAAAATAGTCAAGGATTTACCTCCCCAGCAACGAGAAAACATTTTAAATTGTTTATTCTTGCATGGAAGAACAAAATAAACAAAGACCTATATCACTATACTTTAGTACACATGTGTAAGATTCAGATCATGGAAAATTTACTTTTTGATCTACATGTCTCAGAATACACCAGCCAGCATTGCCTGTATAGGACAAAGTAGCAACTTTCCAAACTCAGATATGATGGCTTTATGAGAAATAAATTGCTTTTGAACATTTTGAATCCATTGTGCATCAGGGCATCAGCTTGGGAGAGTTGATGGTCATCAGTAAAGTCTGACAGGCTTGCTGTTGTCCTGCTATGGAACTTTGCAATTCTCTAACAAGGTTTCTTAGCAACTCTGTTACATAGCTAATTATATGTAAGGCTATGTACTGTAAACCATGACAGAGGATTTGGGCCTGTATGCCCTGTAAAAAGGTATAGGTAGGGGGTGGTGCTCATGTCTTACCAAGAGATCCAGCATTGTCGAAGATGCTCCCTGGTCATGTGGCCTGCATGATTAAATGCCAAGGCACATAGAACACTGTTATTTTCCCACCAACGTGGTGCCTACTTATCTAATTGCACTTTTACATGTTTTCAAACTTCTAGGTTGGGAGAAGCTGGGACCAGTGATGGGAACTCACTCTGTCACGTGGTGCTTGGGTCTCAAACTGCAATCTGGCAACCTTGCGATTGTCACAGTTGGCATTTTAACTGCTAAGCCACCATATGTCCCTGTACATATAGCAATTAATTATAGTTGGGGTACTCCAGTGTCTAGAGTTACTTGAATAAAACAGATCTTCTATCAACTAGTATGTTGACAAATAAGGGAGTCTGCCTGGATCTGCCCTTTGTTGAACCTCTGGGACCCCCTGAGTCAGAGCTTCCACTCAGAAGAAACTTTGTTGATCCTGTTTATATATTTATTTTTAGTCCTTTATTTCTAAAACATATACGCCATGCTGTCAACACTTGATCATGCCCAGGAAAGTTTATATCTTTATTGTGCAATATTACATGGTGACATATAGTCATATAATCATCTTCTCTGAACACCCCAATCACAGCCTGTGACATAGGATGGGGCACCTGGCCATGTGAGTGTAGCCAGGTGCCCCATTTCTACCCTTATAGGCCATGATTACAGCCTTTAAAGAAAACACAGTGACAGTGGTAGGTACTACAAGGGGCATGTGGAGACAGCGACCCCATGATGCAATGACTACTGGGCATTATATAGCTGCTCATCACACCTCTGGCCCAGGGACTGCCCTGAGTCAGAACCAGGGCTAGGATGCACATCTGGTTAGGCCCTATGTCTTCTAGAAACAAACCTTTTCTGCCATCTCTCTCCTTATGGAGAGGGATATAAATCATGCATGCTGTCAGAAGTAACAAAAATGTTAAATTAACTGGTTTGTTAAACATGAAACAGGTTTGAAAGCTGGATTGGCAAATTCATAAGTGGCCAATTTTCTGAGCCATTTTATTTGGCAATTGACTCTATGATTAATTAGTATGAAAAAAGCAAAGAAAAGGAAAATAACTGTTCACAATAGATTTCACAAACACAGACCTTGAAAGACAGAAAACAGTAATTCAGTTACTTCAGATGGAAACTCTTCTGTTCAGTGCAATGTTGTTCATGAGAAAAGACTGGGGGTGGGAGAGAAGACAGAGCTTAATATGAAAGAAGAAATTAGAGGAGCATGCAGCATGCAATTTGGTGTGTGTGTGATTGTATGCTTGTACAGTATATGCATGTAAGTTTATTATCAGGCATTAAAGCTATTTCTGTTGATGGAGGGAAAACTGACATGAACCTTTAAAGGCCCATTCAGATATATTCAAAATGAAATTGTCAAAGTGAAATCTATTTTAAGAGCATGGACTGTGTTTACCTCTTTTTAAAAAAAACATTTTTTTTACAGCAAACATACATCTAAAAGTTTCTGGGAAATTATAGTGAGTGATCTGAAATTACAAGGGCATCAACCCTCTTCAAAATGGTGTCAATGGAGTATATATGACTTTCCCTTCTCTTTCTCCTTCTTTCAGCATCACCTCCTTTGATCTTGAAATCTTCTCCAGGAGGTCAACATCTCCCAAAGATATTTGGAGGTGTGTGTGGGTGGCTAAAATAATTACTTTTAGTTACTTAAAAATGGAATGTAACATCACTATTCAAAAAGGGCATGCCCACATAGCTTTAAAATAACTTAAAAGTTTAAGATACACTGCAAAGGAAAAGATGGCACTGTTTTTCTGTTAAAATTTAATTATATTTTCATACTGGGGGAAAGGAACTAATTTTAAAGGATTTATTTAGAACTAGTTCCTTTGAAGTTGTGATTTAAAACAAAAAAAAAACCCTTTTCTATGAAGGGGTAGGCCTCTTGGAATACATACTATCTATGTTGAGGAATTTGTTTTGCACAAGACCACATTGAATCACCCGCTGTCCAAAGTGACACTGCCCAGACACAAGTTTACCATCTCTGTAAAAATTACATCACCGTTTTATAGAACTAGAGAACTGGTCTAAAATGTAGGTGCTCTTGAAAAATGATCACATGTAGTGCTAAATATGGGATGTGAGGGCAATGACAGTGTTCACTTTGGCTTCCCTAAATAGCACCCTTGAGATAAAAGTTGATATATTGGTACATTGGGCGGGTGCACTGATTTCATTTTTCGTATAGTACACTGCCAGGCTGGAGCAGCAAGATAATTTATCTCCAAACAAAATCAATAGGAAAATGATGAGGAAAGGAAAGAAAATGTTTCTGTTTGAAATTTCTGTGCAGCCTAAGGTTGGGTGTGCCTGTCACCAGATTTCGTGGAGGATGTTGGAGGGTGCTAACAATGTAATTGTCTGATAGAAGATAATACAAATATATTCCTCAAAAAATACAGTTAGAATAAAGTATTCAATATTTTTTCCTATAAGACATATAGGACATATGAGGCATGTAAAGGCATTCAGGATACTCTGGTTTTGTAAGTTGATTCCACTCAATAATATCATGTCTAGAAAAATCCCAAGTATCTGTTAATTAGGCCCTCTCCAGACGGGCCATTTGTACGTACTCTGTACATACTACGGTTGCCCAGGGGGCATCTCTTTTAGACGCCCACACCCCTAGTATGTATGGAGTACGTACAAAATGGCGGTGCCCTGTTCACACGGGTGCCGCCATTTTGATGTAACGGACGCCTAGCATCCGCATGTCACAGCGCCCATGTAATGTCGCAAGTGCGCCAATGGTGCACTGTGGCATCACTTGTGCACTGCAAAAAAAGCCACTTTTTGCGGCTTCTTTTTCCGTCGCTGGGAAGCCTTGCCATTTGGAGGCTGAGGCTTCCCACTGGCGGAAATGAAGGTGGCGGCAGACCGCCCTTTTGGGCAGTCTGTATCCCACCATAGATACCTTTAACAATCCAGAGATTGGACTATGAGTAGAAACGTCTTTAAAAACCTTGTAAATTATTAGCTTGAAATTCTTGATGTTTTATTTTAACACTGAATGGGATTCTTTTTTTTTTTAATTAAATTCTGGCACTTTCCACAGACATACTAATCCCATGCCAGATACTTGTTAGATTTGTACTCCAACATATCTGAAATGTGCTGGGTTTGGAAAAACTATCCAAAAGTCTGGTGTCCAAGAATCTGTGCATTGAGTTTTATCACTCCATCTCTTTACTTCTGTCTAACTGCCCCCACCCCTGCAACATGTATACAGTTCACTCACCCTTCAAACACCCTGGATTTTCAAAAGAGGATTGCATAGTGCTTGGAGGGGTGGGGGGGGGAGATTGCATCAAAATGCTTCTTAAAATGCCTTCAAAATATTTTTATGTGTAACTAGAATGCATTAATCGTGAAACCAACTCAGGTTATGTCATTCCACATATTGTTATTTTTTTCAAATCATAGACATTAATATTTTAACAGCTTTTTTTTTCAATTGAAATTATAAGCAATAAACAAAGGAGAAGAAATGAACATGGAGAAGGAGGGATGATTTCTACAGCAGACACAAATAGGAGAGACAGAGCTATTATTAGGAGGATACAGAAAAGGAAACAGTACCTAAATCAACTGTTAATTAAGCATCATCACTATTAACCTCGATTGGCTAACTTCACTGTCATGAGTAAACTGAACACAGGATACTATTCTCAGATGCTTTCAACCACTGAGTTAAGAATTGAGTCCCCTTCCACCCAGTTTCTGATCTAATTAGAAGCAACATTTAAAGCTAGGACAGTTCTCAGGGGATCCAAAGACTTCAAAGCAAACATAAGGCAATGCAAAACATCCATGGGTCCTGTTATTACTTAACTATGTTGAAAACTAGGGAGTTACCAATAATAATAATAATAATAATAATAATAATAATAATAATAATTCCAAAATAATAAGAAATAATAATAATAAGGAATGGAATACCTGCTTGAAAGTGGGATGTAGTGGGGATGCTTTGGCTCTTGCTGAAGACTTCATGTTTTCCAGCCCATCTGCAATACACTCTTCCTGTGTCCTTTCTGGTGGTTATACTCTTTGGCCACTACTAATGGATTGTCCAGGGCAAGAACATAATTGGCTATGAGGGTGGGACCTTTCAGATCTGCTTCAGTAGGGCTTTTCTTTCACTTCCTGAAAAATACAATCAGCATCACACCAACCAGGTCTTATAGCTGAAACAATATGTGCAGCTGCATGCCTTCCATGGACACCCCATTCATCTCAATAATATGATCTTGTGGCTGCAGCCTTGCAGCTTTACCTGGCAAGTTGGGATCCACAACCTATATTCATTGGGACCCTTCCTCATTTGTCTGAGACAAAGCCACCATCCATTCCACTGGGCAGAGTGGTTCATTTCCTCACTATTTTTCTACCCTCCACTTCCCATTCTCCTTCTCCTTCCCCTTCCCCTTCCCGCCTCCTCCTGTGGCTTCTGCAGGACAGCTTCCTGCAGCTTCCAACCATTGTTTCCCCACTCTAGTTTCTTGTTTTCATCGTTTTTGTGGGTTTTTCCGGCTGTGTGGCTATGTTCTAATGATGCCTGCCATTAGCAACAGAACAGTACACATGCAAATCACTCTTGCCTTTCCAGGTCACACAGTATATATACCCAACTCCTTTCCAGGCAAGCATTCTCTGAAGATGCCAGCCACAGATGCTGGAGAAATGTCAGGAAGAAACTCTTGTAGAACATGGCCCCATAGCCTGAAATACCCACAAAAAACTATGGATGCTGGCCATGAAAGCCTTTGACTTCTTGTCTTCAAGTAGCTTCTGGACAAATTCCTCTTAGCATTTGTGTCAGGGATTTGAAGGGTTAAAATACAGTACATAGGGAAATGCTTGATGTGTGTGTGTTTGACCATGAGCATTTCAGCAGAAGGACAAGGTTGATCAGCACAGCTGATGCTCATTGGTTCAAGGACACTTTAGCGTCTAGGTGCACGTAGCCATGGATGATGAAACCATGTGTCTGAATTGCACAGGGGACACATGACATGGTTACACACCTGAACTCACTGGGTTTGGGAGACCACACGGTCTGGAGTCTATATAAACCCAGGGGTTGCAAGTGATAGCTTGTGGGTTTGTAGTAGGAGTTGGTTTGGTATGGTTTGGAGTTTAGGAGATCTGTATTTGTATTATAGCACTGTGAATAAAGAGCACTTCGGGAGAACTGGCTTCTCTGGTGGTTTGTCAAAAGAAGTCTTGCATCGCTTTGCTGAGTGTCCCCGGAGGTTCCTGCATTGCTTCAGTTCCTGGAAGACATCCAGTTGCTGTTATTTCACCTGGCTTTTGGAGCCACGCTTCAGCTTCTAAAATTGCTAGCTCTCCTACAAAAGTCTGATTTAACCCCAGGACTCGTTTGAGTTGCTGACAGTGGTATTTGGACCCCAGCAGTTGTGCTGACATTTGCATCACAGCTTTTTCAGCCACTCAGTCTCTATGTTCACCATCAGCAAATGTCCCAAGCCCAGTGAGCCTCAGTAACTATCCTTCTCTACATTCACCAAGTAGTCGTCAGTTCAGGGTCTGAATTTCTCAGTAGAGAAATTGGGCTCCGTAAGCCAGAAAAACTAACCCACTTTCTGGTTCTCTCTATGCAGGTGGAATATAGCCCCTCCTCCAGGATGCACAGTTGGCACAAGAGTTGTAGCTCATTCCCTTCCCCTTGATTACATTCTTTGATAGAGCAAATGTTCCAAACCAGAATATCAACAGCAGTCAAGAGTAAGAATGGAAGGACTACTTAAAAAAATGTTTTTAAAACTTGTTGGAAAACATGTTTTTCAAATGTTGAGAAACTCCAATGAGAACAATCCTGGAGCGATGTGAATCTTCGCAGTTCAGGACTTATTCTCCACAAATTTTTCACATTACTGTTTTATGCAGAAAAGAAAACATTTTCTGTGTAATAAACAAAACGGTCGCCATGGTCTTGGCCTAATTGTGGCTGGAGCAGCCTCTGACCACTTATTCCCAGCTACTTGATAACTTTAAAAATGTGTGAAAGGGTTAAATAATTTCCATAATATATAAATTCAGCTGTCTATATGTAGGGAAATAGCCTACGGCAATGTTCTGCAGAAAATGAGAGAGTAAGAGAGCTTATGGGAGAGAGACAGACACACAAAAAGAGACAGAGAGTAGCAGTGCGAGGTATGAATGACTAGGAAAGTTAGGTAAAGGGAAACCTGAATGAATATAGAGGGGGGCAGAAGGAGAGAGGGATAATGAGAATAAAAACGTAGTAACAAAAGTGTATAAAGAGTGACAAATGTGTTTCATTCTCAAATTTGTCTTTCATTAAGTTATAGGAAGAAAATACATTGTAAACCAGAAGTTGGATGGTGATGCACTGAGACATTTTGAAGGTCATATGCACATCATGACATTTTCACAGCTATACTGTGAAAGATAATCCAGAAATGTGGCTAGCTATGTTGATCCAGTAGCCAGCAGTTTGAGTGGTGGACTAAAAATCTAGAAGATCAGGATTTGAATATTTCCTCAACCATTGAAACCCCCTTGAAGACCTTGGGCAAGTCATACTCACTCAACCTCAGAGGAAGGCAAAGGTGTACCTCCTCTTTAAAAAAAATGGTAAGAAAAAATCCAAGAGATGATTGCCATAACTTGGAATTGCCTTGAAGGCAAATAGCAATGTTAATTCAAATGAACAAATTAGCCCTAGCATTTTTCATCACTAGGTGGAAACATTGGTAGGGCATGTCATGGTTGGGTCACTGAAGCCTTTGAAAGCACAAGATCAGCAGTTTCTAATTTCTTAAGCCCTCAAGAGCTGGCTTACACCATTATTTTTGAAGTATTACTTTGGGCTTTCGGTAAAGTTATCAGATAATTTCTTCAGACCTTTGGCCTTCACCTTTGCTAGAATTGTCCTGTCTTTCATGAAACATTCCTCCTGACCACAGAACAATGATATTTCTGGGTTCAGAAGACCAAAACAAAAACCTTTTAGGTTTGGAAGTTAAGCTATTGAAAGTACAAAACAAAACAGAATTCTATTTCTGTCAAAGCCTATGTATTCAGCTTTCATGATTTGTTTGATATTTTGTTCCACTGAATGCTGTGAAGCTTAATTCTATATATGTTTATTTGGAAAGGAGTCCTACTGTGTTCAGTGATGCTTGTTAACTAGTAAGCATGCTTTCGATTTTACTGCCAATAATTTATCTGTGAGCACCAGAAAGTGAAAATGAAGATCTAATTTCTGGAGTGAGATATTCACACATGTAGAAAAGAGACAAAACTTGCATATGTGTACTGTGGTTCTTCTTTGCACATTTTCTTGGTTTTTTGGTTTGCTTTTGTTCTATATAAAAAGCAGATGCTGAATGCAGCTAATGTTCCAAAGAATTAGTCTAATACTCAAACCCTCTTTAAAATAAATGAATCACGCCATAGATACTGCTATTATTTTAAGTTGGCTCAGTCATTAGCCTGAATGAGTTCCCCCTGCCATCCCCTGGCAGCAGAAAATAGGTCTCATGCAAGAGAAACATGAATGGTTATTCATTTAGTTGCTATTGTATTTTTACTGCCAGGGAAGGAGTCAAGAACTTTTTTGATCTCTGGGCCAAAGTAACTTGACTGGCTTTGATTATTAGGCATTGGGTTTTTTTCGGGGAGGGGGGAGGGAAGGAAGGAGGACAATTTGTTGTTCCACCTCCGGTATCCGGTAGTGATATATTTGAAGCATCACTGTGGATGCATATCTACTGAAGATGTGGGATGTGATATGATTCTTGGGCTATTTTCCTGATAAATAATTTCTCATATGGAAATTTTTACATTGTTTCTGCTCGGTTGAAGGACTAATTTCTGTTTCAAGTATTACAGAAAGCTGTAAATAAATGCAAATACTAGTCTTTTTTGCCTATCAGGCTCCTAATCCAAATCCACCAGAGATTCATGAGAAGTGATCTTACTGGATTCACACTTTCAAATCCAACATTGTATTTAGTTATTTGCAGAGAATAGGTGCCTTGGTGATAAACAGTGCTCGAGTATGTATTGGTAGATAAAACACTATCATTAATATGATCCAGTCTTGATCCTTTTGGCTCAGCATAAAATCAAACTATACCTTACATCACATTCTATTATTATTATTATTATTATTATTATTATTATTATTATTATTTTCCTGTTAGCCGTGCATTCTGCTTTGTTTTATCCAAAGAAGCCTGGGCAGAGTGCATCTGGGAAGAAAGATGTATGAAGTGCAGGTGTTTAACCTTTACAAAACTCTGACTGGCATCCTGCATCACAGTTATGGATTTTTATCCTAAAGTTACAGATCTTTAACTGCTCTGTATTCAGCTTTGCTATGTATTCATGATCCTGGAACTACAGGTTGAGTCTTACTTATCAGAAATGCTTGGGACAAGAAGTGTTTTGAATTTTGGGACACCTGTATGAAAATATGTACATAATTAGATATCTCCGAGATAGGACCCATATCTAAACACAGAATTAATTTACATTTCATATACATCTTATACACATAGCCCGAAGCCAATTTTATAGAACATTTAAAAATATTTTTGTGCATGAAACAAATTTAGTGTACACTGAACCATCAGAAAGCAAAGGTGTCACTATCTCCACTACCCATGAAAACAGTTTTGGTTTTTGGAATGTTTGGGGTTTGGAGTTATGAGTGAGGGAGAGTCTGTCATGACCAGCAATGAGGAGAACTCAGAGGACAATGAGGAGAGACCTGAGAGAGTGCTAGACTTCAACCCTGTCTTGCCAGCTCCTAGTCCGGTCCTACCAGATCCTGGGGCTGTTGAGCCTCCTACAGGGGACACTCTGGATCAGCAGCCTAGCCTTGTTTCAGCAGAGGTGCCAGATCTGAGAGATGTAGATCAACAGACAGGCACTGAAGTTCCCAACTACACCTAAAAGAGGGCAGAAAGGGAGGGCCTGTGAAGGTTGAGAAGGATAGCTGAGAAGCGTGCATTAATCACTCAACAGCTGAGATAAGGGAGCGGCTTTGTGATTTAAGGCAGATGTGAAATGCTGACTCCTTTTGTCAGAGATTATTGCACTTTCCATTTGGTGAATGCGGCTGGTTGTGGCTTTCCTGGAATCTTGGCTCTCTAGACCTTTCACTGCTCTTGAACTTATGACCTTGGAACGGACTTGGCAACCAAACGCACTGGCATCCTCGACCTCGGACTTAACTGGTATTTGTGACTTCTGGAATCCTGAATCTGGACTGGCTGGTGGCTCATCCTATTCAAACAGAGGACAGGGCTGGTGTTTAAAAACTGTCTGCTGGCTGCCCAGCCTTGTTTCCTTTCCTTAGCCACTCTTATCAGCAACTCTGTGTGTGTGTGTGTGTGTGTGTGTGCTGGCATCATAGCTGGACAGATTTAACCTGGATTGCCTTCATCATATATGTCCCCCCAAAAACCTCCAGGAATCCACTCCGAGCAGTCAGATGGGGCACTTTCAGATGATCGAGCCAGTTCTCTTCTGCCAGCCCTCTTTTGTCCCCAGCCATGGCACAATTAGGAATTAGGAAGAGTTGGCCACTTCATCCTCACTCATCCCATGCCAGAGAGACCTATTGCTCAAAGTAGCTGTCTGGAGTTTAAGGTAGCTTCTAGGGATCTATTCTTTAAGTCATTGTTAGCTATTTTTACACAGCTATGATTGCATTACAGGGTCTCAACCTGTGTTTTAATTTGTTCCATGTTTTAATTGTATATTTTACCTTTGTTTAGCTAACTGCTGTTAGCCACTTTGAACATTTGTTGGGGTAGAGAAAGGCAAAATATACATGCAACACATTTGTAGTATCATTTAAGATGTCCATCTGATGCCTGTCTGTCACAGTATACATGCTTGATCACAGAATGACAATAGGGAGTGCCATTTAATGTGCTCCAATAATGTATATGTGTAAGGAGGAAATCTCTCTCAAATTGATATAGGACTTGTACATGATGAAAATGCTGACAAGATTCTGAGTAACATAATAAAAATAATATCCATATTCTTCTAGTCCAGTATTTCTAGGACTACCAGAAAGAGCTACCACTTCTGGGATTTTGAAAGACAACTCATCTACTAACTGCAACATGAAGCTTTTCCAGCATATGTTTCTCATATAATTACTCTAGGCTGTCTTACAGAATATATTGTCTTTATATAAATCAGGCTCAAACTGTTGGCTAGTTGTGACATGGAATTACATGAATCACTTCCATACATTTAGAAAAACAACAAATGGACAAAGGAGCACACCAGTCTGTATAAGTGATGTCATCATGTAGCAGCTAGCATATAAGTGTGTTATTTTTGGTTGTGGGGGGTACTTAAAATAGTTGATGGTTCAGGTCCAAGCTAACACTCTTCCTTTGTCCTAATGTGCATATTTTAACATGTTTTTCCCAGTGAGAAAATAGCATTTGTGCAGTTTTAAAACATCTACATTTTTATTCATACACTTTTGTTGCTGTTGTTGTTAACTGCCATCAAGTAGACTTTGACTTATGGTGGCCATGTGAATGAAATACAGTGGGATCTTGGTATCCATGAGGGATTTGTTCTGGACCTCCAGGATATCGAGGTCCCACTGTACCTCTAGGTCACCCTATCATCAGCAAGCTTGGTGAGGTCTTGCAAACTCAGGGCCTTGGCTTTCTTGATCAAATCTACCCTTCTGGAATGCAGTATTCCTCTTTTCCTACTGCCTTCTATCTTATCAAGCATTATTGTATTTTCTAGTGAGTAATATATTCTCATGATGTGTCCAGAATACAACAGTCTCAGTTTAGTTATTTTGGCTTGCATGAGTATCCAGACTTGATTTGCTCTAGGACCCATTTATTTCTCTTTAGTAATCATGGTATATGTAGAACTCTCCTGCACTTTCATCCACTGCTACATGTAACTATTTTTTGTTTTGTTTTTTAAGATCTTTATAATTTTCTCCTCATATAAGAGAACAGCTCACATGCTTTCATTAAAAGTTTTTAGAGACCATTCTTGTTTTGTTATGTATTTTCACATGGCATTGTAGTTTGAGTGCTGGTTTATGACTCTGGAGACTAGAGTTTGATGCCCACCTTGGCCATGAAGCCCACTGGGTGACCTTAGGCAATTCATATGCTCTCGGAGAAAGGCAATGACAAAGCATCTCTGAACAAATTTTGCTGAGAAACCCTTATGATAGGTTCACCTTAGGGCCACTATAAATTGGGAATTACTTGAAGGCACAAAACAACAATAACAACAAATTTTCAAGTCAACTCTCACTTATGGCAACCCTCTCATATGGTTTTCTTGCTATGTTTTCTTCAGATGATATTTATCATTGCCTCCTTCTTATACTGAGAGAGTGTGATTTGCCCAAGCTCACCCAGTTCTATTTTCATGGCTAAGTGGGGATTTGAACTCTGATCTCCTGGAGCCCTAATGCAATATTCAAACTCATGCATCATACTGCCTCACCATTATATTGACCATACATTGGATTCATTCTTTTTTTTTAAAAAAGTGTTTAATGGGAGTTTATTTTCTATTCTTGGACTGGGGTAGAGTAATCTGCTGAATAGCTGTACATTTGGTGTCAGAAACTCTCATATGGAATGGCTAACCTACTGCATTACAGGAGTGAGGCCAGTTGACTCCTTTGAAGGGAAGGCAAGCCCTAGAGAAAAGGTGTAGATATTCCTTTCCTCAGTGCTTACAGAGCTATGCATCCATGTAAGGTTACTGCAAACCCAGAAGCTGACCGATGCAACATCTTTTCTGATTTATTTTATACAGTAACTAGCCCAACAGAACAATCTAATCTAGACGTAGTACTGCTCCAGTACAAATCATTAAGGAAAATAATAGTTCCCTTATATGAAGGTCAGGAGTCATAGAATGATCTTATGGTTCCTCCTTATTTGATCAGCTTCAGTGCCATGAAAGCATTAAAAGGCAGTTTGTCAACTGTAGTGTACTCAGAGAGCTCGACACCACAATTTCCAGACCATAACACATTTTCCCCTTCTCCTCCCGGAACTTGTAACAATATAGAAGTAATCTATGTTTTATTTTCATTTAATAGCCATTTTCAAGCCTCTAATAGCAATAAAAATAGACAAAACTACTATTAGAGTTTGATCAAACATTGTCTAAAAAATAAAAAAATAAAATAAAATAGAAGTCCTATTTTATTTGTTTTTGTCTTCCATAAAACTAATATTCACATGTGAATTCAGGCACTAATCTTTTAAAATTTGGATCTTAAAAAGGAGGAGGAGGAGGAGAAATAAATGCCTTTTTAAAATTTAAAAAGTTCAATTCAGAATAAAATAATCCAGATTTAAAATTTTAAGCATCTGCTGAAATCTTGGTTTTGTTAATTTTCCTTCCAGGGGTTGTCATGTAGAACTTTCATTGAGCTTCTAGCCATGCAATCCTTGACATGAGTTTAGTAGGGTTTGAAGCCAAAGACAAAAAAAGGGAGCAGGATCGAACCTTTGGACTGGATTGCTCCCAGAGATCAATCTAGACTGCTGCATGATGCCAGGGAGATTTCCACCCAAAGCCCCACCCCCCATGTCACATGACCCATTCTGTCTTTCTCAGAACAAAAACAGGCATGAAATTCTCTGCCCAAAGAAACCACCACCACCCCTCCATTTCAGGCAGGACAGCCAGCAGCAGATGAAGACAGCAACTCTTCCATGTGTCAGATGAATCCAAAGCATTCCTTTTCTTTGAGAAAGGCAAAAGAATTGACATAGATCCATCCATTATAGACCAATGAGTTTAATATCAGTAAAGCACTAGGGGCCAAAATAGATGGCCTGATTGACTGAGAGTTCCTGCATTGATTGAGAGTTCCTGCGTGACAGGGGTTGGACTGCATGGCCCTTGTGGTCTCTTCCACTTCTATGATTCTATGATAAAACCAGCTTCTAGCAGGCTTTGGGGTGTGGTGTTTAGACACAACATGCCCCCAAGTCTTCCAGAAGCCACACCGGCAATTACATGTCAGCCAGCCCCCAGGTGACTTGGGGGTGTTGTATTCAAACACCATCCACCCCAGAGCCATCAAAAAGCCAGCTCTTTCCCCCCGCTTCAAATAGGAGTAGACTTTTTCCACTCCTATTTGGGGTGGAAGCTGGTCAGATTGGGGCCACGGTGTGAAGTTGCACGTGGCCCCATCCGGCCCCAATCTGGCTCCCTTAGGGGCATCATGACGCCACGCCTTTGCAACCATCTGTTTTGGCCTTTAATCCACTTCAGGTTTTAGTCCAAACTCTTAAAAACCTCTTCATAGTGCCTAACCTTATTTCCAACTACTTCAATACCCAGAGAATTTCTATGAATTCCATACTAAAACATAGAATGCCATTAAGATCAGAGGCACCAGACATTATAAGTTTCATCCATGGCCTTGAGGACTACAGCTGAGTCCCAGAGCACATCATCATCCCTTTCCAAGATCAGGAAAGGGAAAGGAGCTTTATTTGCTTGCCTTGAACCTTCTGAGAATATGAGATTTGAGAGAAGTGGGCAGGGATTTGCAGAGACTCTGTGAGCCAGGCTAAATTTGAAAGCTGGACTGGAAGCTCCTCCATTCCTGCAATAAAACTGAAGTTTAAGACACAGCTCGGTAAAGATGTACTCATACCTTCCAACTGTCCCAATCTGACAGACAGTCCTGATGATCCCTCTGTCATCCCATTTTTAGCTGTTTTTAAAATGTCCCAGTTTCTCACTCCTTCTTCTTCCTTTCTTCCTTTGACCGCAACTTACTTTTATTGTTGCAAACTGATTTCAAAGCACAAAAGCAATTTGAACTCAGTTATCTCAGCAGGGAGGACAGAGAAAAAGATGGAGTATGGCTTTTCTCAGATGCCTTGGGAAAAAGAAAAGTGCTGTGACCTTTCCTAGCTTGCCTGTTTTTCCTCATTAATAAGTGTTTCTATCTCCACCACGATCTCATGATGCTTGGCTTCACACTTCACAGTTTTCAATCTGTGAAATATTGAAGGGTATGCATATTGAGTAAGAAACTACATTTTTGAAGGCTCTAAAGGAAGACATCATATTATTGCTGTCAGCAACAATGTGCTGTGCCAAGAAAGGTTTCTACCAGATCAACCAGTTCCAATCATTGGTGTTAAATGAGAGTTAAGTTACATTTGAATTTAAACAGAACTTGCAAATTCGGAAAGTTTATCACAGTAATTGCTGCTAAAATGGAATAATGCGAAGTTAATTTGCAGTTAAAGCGGAGGAAACCAGCAGCTTTTAAAATTCAGTTTGTCCTAAATTTAAAAAGCTGCTGGTTTCCTCTGCTTTAACTGCAGATTAACTTCGTGTTATTTCACATTAACTGTGACATCATGTGATAAACTTTGGGCATTTCCTGATTATCTTCATGTTATATTGTGTTTAACTCCCGTTTTCCTGTGAGATCTCGCTAGTGTGATAAGTCGAATAGTCTGCTCTGTATGCTATTGCCATTAGTGATCAAGTAGATGGAAATGAAGGTTAGAGCTTTCATTTCTTGTTGCACTTTAGTGGTGACCCTCCTCCCCATCTTGCTTTGTGCTTACATCATTACATATTAGTCATTAAAAACCAACACAATTGGAACAGCAAGAAGATCAAACCTTAAAGCACATGTTACTTAAAGGGCCACCCGAATGATACAAAATAATAATGAAAAAGGCAAATCTCACTGGGAAAGTTGTCAGTGTGGTTGACAAAGCAGAATATAATGTGATCACAATACCCGGTTTCTGTTAAAAATGTTGCTGCCCTTTTCTGGATCAATTACCTTTTAATGACAGCCCCTCATGTAACACATTGTGTTAGTCTAAACCTGAAGCTGCTAGAACCTGAAGCTGCAAGTTGTGGTCAAGCTATCTCAATCTAGGAAAGGTTTTATTGTATATTTTAGTGCAGATGTTTTGTTTTAATTTGCATTGTAAACCATTCTGGTACGAATATGGTGAAGGGCAGTGAATCAATGCTTAACACATTTATTAAATAATAAACCATCTTTCATAGTCTCTGGATGTTGACTTGTAAGTCTCTGGCAAAAGCCCAGAGTTCTCTTGGCAATTTGTACTGATAATGATAAAAGAAAGTGCTTCAAGGATTCACAGCCTCATTAATGCATTATTTCTGTCAGGGCTGAGACTACAGTTCAACATAGGGGTTGGCACAGGTTAGTTCAAACCAGCTGCCCAGGTTTCTTTCTGTAGACATCCCAATTAGAATTGGCTGTGTTCTTATGCCAGCTTTAACTTCCGTTTAAAGAGAATCCAATATTGCAGATCAGTTCCATTTGATTTGAACATTTACATCTGGCATAGTTTGGATGGGTAAAAATACAGATCAGTCAATTCCCTCACAAAGATTACTTTCTCCAACTTGTGAAAATGGCAGGTTTAAGACACCAGAGCTTCAAGTAGAGCAAGACATGAGCAACACAGATATTAAAAAAATATTAGATTTTTCAGTACTCCAGAGATGTAGAATGTCCCTGTGTAGAAGATAAATGGTTTGTCAGTCATAAATTGAGTAGGAAGCAGCAGCAGCAAGTGCTGAGCTGGCAGAGAGGTGGCCCTCTTGGCGCTGTTCAGGAGCTCACAGTCTTGCTAGAAGTGATTTTCCATCTGTATCCACTGCAGTATGCTGCTTTTTATTCCCTTAGCAGGGTCAGCTCTGTCAGGGAGAGTCAGCCATTTTGACTCACCTCACTTGCTGGGATAATGACAAGCAAGACAGCCAAGCTGTTTTCTGTTCCCAGGTGCAGATGGCGATCCAGACTAAAATTAAAAGGAATATCTCAAGTATTTTGTATTTAATATTTCCCTGACACTACTTTTTTTTGGAAACCCCATGGGTCCTCATTTAGGTGGGTATATAGACAATCATATGGATCCAGCCAGGCATTCTAAAATGTACCTCTGAACCACAGTATAAAGGGATACAGTATATTGTATTAGTTCAGGGCTAAAGATTGAAAAAACTTGGAAGATGTGTGTGCGGGGGGGGGGGGGATTATATTTTCATAAAGAAAATATCTATTTCACAGCCCTTGAGACTTTTTGTAAGATGAAATGCACCTTGAACTGAAAATCACACATTGGTGAAGTCTGCAAAGTCTTTTGAAAGACTAAAATACATACAAACCAAGCATGTGTCTTAAAAATAGGAATGGTAAAAATGCATGATTTTGAAAATACAACAGAAGCATAATTTAATCAATAGAAAGGCAGAAACAAAAACATTAAACAAGGATAAAAATGCATGTATATGCGCCTGTATGCCTCTTCAAGTAATCTGTCAATTTATGGTAACCTCATGAATTTCATAGGATCTTCTCAGGCAATTCATACTCAGAGGTGATTTGTCATTACCTTCTTTTGAAATGTTGCCCATAGCACATGGTATTTTGTGGTGGTTCTCCATCCAACTACTAACATGCCTGATCCTGATTAACCTCCAAGAGAATACAGAATCTGTCACCTTCAGGGTATTTGGTTTTACTATGAAAATGCCTCACACAAATCCCCTTGCAGAAGGCAGGGGTGGGGGGTTCTTTTAATCCTGTGCAAGGAAAGAATGAAAGCAAAAGGCAGGTAACAATCAGAGAAATGCTACAAAATCAATAATGAAATGATATCACATACTAGAAGAAAAAAACAGCAAAGAGAATGAGAAAGAAAGGTTAACTAGGGATTAACATGAGCACAGAACTCACATGGTATTTAAAGCTTCACTTAGTTACAGCCCTGCAGCTTCAAGTGTAATTTCTACCATTGAGTTATGACTTTGAAGAATAAAGGAAGTAGAATCTCCACTGAATTCTGATTAAAGTGTAGTTTGAAGCAAATCTGATGTTTTGTCAAACTAGTGAAATTTCTCATATATAGTATTTGTGATAGCAACAGTCGATTTCCCCCACTTTTTACCCAAGATGTTTTGTCTATATTTTTAACCTAATCAATCCAATTTATCCTTCCTCAGCTTTCACTTTCTTATATGCTAATTGTCATCTATTATTCTTTGATTACTGAGTCATTCATTATTTCATAATACTAGTCATATTACTAGTTTTATAATTATGTTTGATGCTACCCTCATAGTTTATTCATTAGTTGTGCTTTAGCTATTCTGTTATTTTCTTAGTTGCTAGCCACATTCTCATTGTTTCAGCTGTTATTCTGTAATCATTACTGCTTAATACTTTATATTATTCATAATCATATGTTTCTTTTCATCACTATTGTTAACTGCAGTCAGGTTGACTGCAACTTATGGTGACCTTATGAATGAGAGATGTCCAAGACACCCTGTCACCAACAGACCTGCTTAAGTCTTGGGAACTCTGAGCTTTAGTTTCCCAGATTCAGTCTTTCCACCTGTAATGTGATCTTCTTCTTTCCCTACTGCCTTCCACTTTGCCAAGCTTCATTGACTTTTCTAGTCAGTCATATCTTCTCATAATATGCCCAAACTTGGGCCCCATACAGACAGGCCAAAATAAAGCTGCTTTGGGTCACTTTGGAGGTATGCTGTTTGAATGATGCATGCGTCCTAAGAGGCCAGAAGCTGCACCAAAGCCACGATCCAGTCCTAAGCATATTCAACCTGACTTTGAAGCTGGCCATGCAAACAGCGGTGCTTCTGCCCACTTTTATAAAACTGGTATCAGTCCAGTTTTTCCTGCCCATCTGCTCAGCCCCTTAGTATTATTTAGTGATTCTATCCTCTACAGTACTTTACAGGACCTACAGGATCTCTACAAAAAAATCAAAATCAAAATGGAACATGTGGTCCATTCTTATACATGTCTATTCAAAAAGAAGGCCCACTCAGTCCTCGTAAATGTGATGAGTCAAAACTTCTCTCAATCTATCAGCCAGTATACTCGTATAAATCTTATAATCAATGTTCGTCAATGAGATAGGTCTAAAATTATTCACATCTTCTCTAATATTCATATTTTTGGGGATTAGAACAATCATAGCTTCTTTCCATGTCTCGGGTAGTCCATTAACTAATATATCATTGATAGTATCTTTCAAGGGCTCCACCAGCACCTCCTCCATTTTATTATAATATGGTGATAATGATTAATAATTTAAAACTATTTAAATGTATAGCCATTATCATCTTACAGGATTCGAAATATGACCAAAGAGCACCTTAGTAGCAAAAGTATTACATAAAATCTTTATATATCCAATGAATCAAATTCTGCATGTGGTAAATTACATTATGCGAACACCAGCAATAAACGTGTGTGTGTGTAGACTGGGGGGAGGAGGAGAGAGTCATAAAGATTTAGGTTGTTTGCCAATTATGCATATTCTAAAGCATTAGTTTTATTAAGCATTATCTAAAGATGTTATACTAAATAGATAGAGTACGAACACAAAAAAAATTATGTTGTTATTCATCATTTATGTCTTATTTTTATCCCCCCCCCTGCAAGCTTAACTATTAACATTCCATTTTCTGTCCTCAACTCATTCCTCTCCCAGATCCACGCTGTGCAGTTTTATATTATGTGTTCTATTATGTGTAAATTGCTTGTTACAGTTTTGCTGTGATGGGGAAAAATGGAAGATAAAGACAGAGGGACACAAGGGGGGAACTAGAGAAGGGAGGAGGTGACAGAAGTGGGAAAAGAGAAGAAAAACTAAGGAATGTGGAAAAAGAAAAAAAAGAATAGAAAGATAAGGCAGGTGTTCATTGGCTTGTATGGTATGGTGTGTTTGAATAATACTTTGTTCCACAGGTATATCAAAGGATTCACATTACATTGCATAAAATTTGATTCACATTGTAGTTTACTATGTGATGAATTCACTCCGTGAATTTCACATACCACCAACCAGTCCAATTTTGCAGGGACAATCCCACTTAATCCTTTCTTATTCTACATTTTCAGTTGCTTTTAAAATGTCCTAGTACTTTTCTCCTCTTCCCTTTCTTCCCCTGTTTGTCATCAGCTTACTTCAGTTGCTTCCAAATTACTTCAAAGTGGAAAAGTAGTTTTCACTGGGGCCTTGTGCAGACTGGCCTTAATGGCCAGACTGGGAGCGGAGTTGAGGCATAGCATCCACATGATGCACAGCCCGACTCTGCCCCCAAGGCAATGTGACACCGCACACCACTCTATATGTAATAAATGTAATAAGAAATATAGAGACTGATATTGCTATTCCCCAGTATATCATATAATGATAGTGCTGTACAGAGGTATGATTAGTATTTACTTGCATCTTTGAAAAATAGTCTATGGCTGGAATCATTCTTGCAGGTAAAATTGTATATTTGACTAAGAGAGTAACTATGCCCTTTTGGAATATCGCCATTAATTTCTTCATTGTCTTATGGCTGTTCTGTCTACAAAGACATCATCATTTCATTGATGATTGGAGATAATGGAGAATAAAAGCCTTAAATTAAATATGTTCTGCAGATATGTAAAGCATGCATAACCCAAATTTCATTACAAGAATAAAATCCTTGTAAGATTTAGAAGCCAATCCAAGGTCTAAATCATCAATGAAAAGAATCATATTAGAAAAATGTAAATCTGTCAAAGTAGTTTTCTTCATTTCAGTGAATAACCTTTCAACTAAAGGTTTTTTTTCTCCCTCTTTTAGAAAGTCTTAAATAATTGTCTATTATACTGTGGACTTAAATGTTTCATGAATTATAAAGCAGTCTGAGGATGAATCAAAGAAGTACTAAGTCATCTGCAAACTCTAAACTTGGAATATGATCCAACAACAATCAAGCTCACTTAAATCTGATTCGTATTAACGGGAGAGTTTTAAACAAATACGCAGTGTATTTGTTGGATGGAGTGAGTCTTAAATGTGTTTAACTGCAGTACATTGTGCCCTTGATTCCTGAGACTAATGTGATCTTAGTAAAAAAAGACTTTTTACATGCACAATGTAGACCTAAAGGTCTACTCCATGTGTTCAGCATATCTTATTGCCAAGTAAGACCCTGTATACACTGACCATTGAGACCTGCATGGGGGTAGAGTCAAGGCGTAGTGTCCTCACGACGTATGTCCAACTCCACCCCAGGGCACCCTGATGCCGTGTTGCTCCATATGATGTATAGCATCATGGTGCTCCTCCGGCACTGCGTTCATACAATGCAGCGCTGAAGGAGTGCCGCATAGCCGCCAAAATGCAGCTATGGTGCCCTTTCGAGGGCACAAAAAGGAGTGGCAGCATCATCATGGTGCCATGGGGCAGAGTCAGGGCATGCATAATCTGGACATGATGCCCTGACTCTGCACCCAGGCCGGCCTTAATGCCTGTCTGAAGAGGGCCTTAGCTATACATCTAAGGTAGCTATGTATGTAGCTAAATTGCTGATCTAGAATCTTGGCCATTGTCAATTTATTGTGCTTTGTAGCATCAAATTGCCTTTCATATTCAATGAGGTTGTGTTTTTTTCATTGTCCGATGCATTCTCAGTTTTCTTCAAATGAGAAATTCAGTCTGATTTTTGTACAGAAAATTCACCACAAAATTGGTTAATGTTATTCCAAAGTCATCTGACAAAGTCCTGGTTAGATTATGACACCTGATAAATATGCTGTATTTTCTATGGTTGGCCGAGACATAACTGGAAGAAAGCTTTACAGTGAGAAATACTGTGATATTTATATTTTTATATATATATATATATATATATATATATATATATATATATATTGTTATGGCAGAGACACAGCTGCCTACTCTAGTTGCTCCACCCACTTGATTCTCTTAGCCTATTGCCTTTGAGGGAAAGAAAATGAAAGAGGACTTTCTGGACAGATGGTTGTAATGTCTCTTCATTTAATCCACATCCATTCTCTGTAAACAATTGTGATTTGGCCATATGCACAGATTTTCATATTCCCTTTGGAATATTTTAAATACAGGCACAAACCATCCAATACAAAGTATGCTGGTGGTTTTTATAATGTGGTATTATTGAAAGTGTTTGTTTCATGTATGGAGGGGGCAGCTTCTTCAAATCTTTAAGAGTTTATTTAAATTCAAAGCTTCAATGAGAAACACAAGCAGGGAAGGTCAAGAGGATACTTACAGTGCTTGGATTAAAAAAATGCAGATTTTCCTGATGCTATATTTATGCGGCCATAAAATGAAATATGTAAAAGTTGCCTTGCTAAATTTAAGGACTGTCATATTAAGTATCTGGTTCTTTTTTGGGGGGAGGGGGATATGGGGGGGGGGGGCTGTCATGAGATCAAATTAGAATGCAACTTTTTAAAAATATATACTCCCAACAGAACACATATTGATGCATATATTCCATGTTTATGGAAATAAGTGAATGGAAAAAAAAGTGTTTTTAACTTCTATTGTTCATGCTCCAAGCTCTGCTTGATTTTGGCACATTTACCTGAGCTGTCTATAGACCCATGAGGAGTTTCTAATTTTCCATAGGCCCCACTTCAAAAGTGAAGAGCTGTATGCACTGTTTCCTTTGACTTGGAATCATCCTGCATAGATGATGCAGGCCAACAGCCCTGGATGGGGATTGGGCAGACTGGATGCCAATCTTGGTCTATAAAGACTGGCTGTTTCCAAAATAGTTTCTCAGAAACTAGACCATAACAGCCAGTACACCAGATGCCCGCATGCCCCATTACCTGCTACTGCTGCTGCCGTTCTCTTTGAAAGCTTCCACCATGGCTTGTGAAGCCACAAGGGGCTGCCTGGTCATGTGCATGAATCCAGGCACCTCATTTTCACCCTTATAGGCCATGGCAGGACACCTTACAAGAACAATAGTAGTGGTGAAGAGCAAGGTGGTGATCACAACAGGAGCTCCATGGTGGGTAGGGGTCTGAACACCTACCTTTAGCTGTACTGGCTCAGGTTAGTGGGGACAATAGCATAGGGTGGAAGTGGGTCAGATTCATGGACAGGATACCACAGAGTTGGTCCATGGTATCCTGCCCCTGTGTTTTGCCCCAT
The DNA here is from genome assembly GCF_019175285.1 of Sceloporus undulatus. Classification (NCBI taxonomy): domain Eukaryota; kingdom Metazoa; phylum Chordata; class Lepidosauria; order Squamata; family Phrynosomatidae; genus Sceloporus; species Sceloporus undulatus. Next base: position 154,469,661 of record NC_056525.1, on the reverse strand, counting down.
AGTAAACATGATAATTTGTAATGTGGCCTGTGTTATGTTTTGACCAACAAAACGGAGAAAGGATGCCAAGTATAGGCCATGAGGGGCTATGCATGTCTTGGTTAACTTCTTTGAGGCATCATGTAATGAAAGGTTTTCCACAATGGATGGCCTCACAAGCCATCTAGCAAGAAGCCCTCTGTTGGTGAGATAAACTTGGGGGCCTAACACGTAGATTAGAACAACAACCAGACAGCTCTCCTGTGATAAACCAGAGAGAACCTTATCTCAGTATACCCATACCATGGATTTGGCCGTGGCAAGATGCAACCAGGTGTTTTCTCATACATGTCATTGAAGCTCAGATCTTTCAGCCTTAAATTGCCCTCTGGGATGACTTATGGGATCTCACAGTTTGACATGATCATAGTTAGCGGCTTTCCATATTGAGCAATATTTTAAGTTCAGTAAAGTTAAGCCCATATTTAAAACTATTCTTTTTGTTTTTATTGTCTCTTCATTCACTAGTATTGGAGTCAATCATATTTTTGATGAAGCTTTAGTAGAATACACAGATAGCTTCATACTGGGGATGCAAAAAAATAGACATTTTTAAAAACTCAGATACAAGAGAAAATGATTCACCTGTTTCAAATTTCTAATTTTACACCAGTTCAAGACATTATTTGTAGCAAGACACATGTAGGCATAAACCCCTAGCAAAACTTAAATTCCTCATTGTTTGTTTCTTTTTATTGAAGGAAGAAACCATGAATTTTTGTGATTGTCTTTCAAATGTGAGAAAGTCACTCCAAACCACCCAGTTTCCAAAGCCCCTTTGCAATGTGGGAAAAGTTCACATGTGTTTGTTTTGCATAGCAAATAGCATTTCCTGTAAAGAAAATCATATTTCTAGATGGAAAAAAAAATATGTGCAGAAAAGGCTGTTTCCTGTGCAGATGATTCTGCCTTCCATGCAAATCAGCCACACACTTTCACTCTCATTGATTACAGTGGCTGCTACCCAATAAATTGGGAGCTTTCACAGTCTTTATATGTCTCCTAAACTACAAAGTATGTAGGGACCATGAATACAAAACAGTCACTACTGCATAACTCTAGAGGTGAATCTGCACTGTAGAAATAGTGGAGTTTGACACCACTTTAACCACCATGACTCCATCCTACAGAATTCTGGGATTTGTAGTTTCATGAGTCACCAATACTCTTTGGCAGAGAAAGCTAAAGATTTGTAAAACTACAAATCCCAGGAATCCATCGGATGGAGTTACAACACTTAAAGTGGTGGTCAAGCTGCATTATTTCTACAATGTGGCTGTACTCTAGGTTAGGCATTAATAACTGCCCAAGCGAATTCCAGCCATTATTTCTGTACAGAATATGTGGTTTCCTGAGTAACATGAATACATACAAACTCTGAAGGTCTATTCAGTCCAGGATTTTTCTTTTCAGGGTTTCTTGATAATTAAAACAACAACATGCATTTTAAATCATTTCCCCCAAAATATTATTGAATATTCATTCCATCCCTACATACATGTTGGTTTCACCCATGTTCCAAAAGAAAACCCCTCTTTGATGGTACAGATGTACAGTACTATCCAATGACCCTATTTGTAATATGGAGTTTTTAAAAAATACAGAGAGGAAAAGTATTAGCATGAAACAATGGCAACTGTATAAATGGCAAGTGCTAGAGAAGGGTGAAGAGGTTTTGCATTTGAATAGTTACAATGAGAAAAGAAGAAAAGGGGGTTGGACAGTTGGAGAGAAATTCCTTCCAACTCATCCCAAGCTTTCTTATGCTTCCTGAAGTAGATAAATATACATTAAAATACATATTTTTGAAAAATTCACATAAAAATGAATATTTAAAATGTGTACAGATCTATTAATCAAGAAAAGAAAAATGCATACTTGGGGAAGGATGCATTTTAAAATGTTTAAATTGTTCAGGTTAAAAAAATGTGCACTGAAATACCTATGAGATTCCATGTAAGAAAAAAAACCCACAACTTTTTGCAGTCTCATGCACACCTGAGTTGATCTGAATGACAAGGTGGAATTCAAAGTAACTCAATGAGATGGCATTTTGCACACTCACACTTCCCTAATAGCTACCCAATTACCCTCTGATGGAGGTTAACACATTGCCAATTCCAGTTGCTAGATTGTTTGTGCTCAAATTCCATGAGTTTCTTAATGTAACAGCAACTGGCAGACTGGAAATTACTTTTGTTCTAATTACTAGTTTCTCCTGTAAATGCAAAGGCCACTGAAATAGTTTTCACCTTATTGCAAATTTGTGGCTCTGCATTTTGCTAGAACAAATTATCAAATTATATCCCATGGAGAATAAATCAGTGTAGACTTTTCTTTTGGTAGCCGTTTTCTTTGTTTGTTAACATTACCTTCCATGTACTGGTCTCTTTCAAGGAATTCTTTGCATTTAGCTTTTTGAGGGAGCTGCAAATCTTTTGTCTTGACAATAGAAGAGTTGTCTGCAATTTTGCCTAAATTGATATTTCAAGCAAATATTAAGTTCTTCAGATGAAAAAATATGAAACATATTATGAGAGAAGCCAAATGAGTTGTAATGGAACTGCTGGAGCTTTTGGTGGTTGAAAGATGGGAGTTATCCAAAAGTCTACAGCACCATTTCATGCGAAGTTGTCTTTTAATGCAAAATATCTTAGAAATGGCACAGGGAGCCAACAGTGGAGCAGCAGCCACTTCCTCCCCTGTGAAAAGATGACAAAAAAAAAAAAATCAGAGAAGCCAAAGGGACACTAAAGATAGTTCAGTCTTTTGAATCCCCAGGAATCCAACCCCCAAAAGAGACACCGAGACATATAAAATTGATGATTATGAACATAAGTGAGGGGCAGTCTAGACAACAACACAAAAGCAGCAGCAACTCCCATTACACAGGGGATCAGGTAAATTTTACATATATAAAGTTGTGGGTGCCTCTAGAATGCCAGATAAGGTAATGACAATGTTGAGGATCCCATACAACTCATTGCATAGGGACATCATTATGATGGTGGTAGTTATGCTATCATCCTCAGTCCTACAGGCAAGCAGTTTTTGGAACCCATCAGCATGTTCTGAGGCTATTCAAAATCCATTCTTTTCTGTCCCCCAGACCTCACTCTGCATGGCTGTGCAGAAGTAACAGTAAGAAACAAGTCAGACAGGTCTAGTTAAATGTAGGCAAGGCCTTTGCCAGCGTGGGCTTTTTCATGCCGGCGTGCCTTTGCCTCAGCAGAAGCAAGGCCACGCTAGCCGGGAGAATGGCTGTGCTGGCTGGAAGAAGGCCACACCAGCCTAAGGAAGGCCTTGCCTTGGCCAGAGCAGTCTTCCTCCAGTTGCCGCGGCCTTTTTCCTCCCGGTACAGCCGTTCTTCCATCCAGAATGGCCTTGATCCTGCCAAGGCAAGGCCACGCCAGCCAGAAGAGGGCAGCTCTGGCTAAGGAAAGCCTTGCCCCAGCTGGCACGACCTCTTCTGGCCGGAGCAGCCTTCAGCTGGCCAGAGCAGCCTTGCCTCGGCAGGAGCAAGGCCACTCCAGCTGGTGCGCATATCCCCTTCTCTTTTCCCTGGCACCAGCTGCTCGCAGAGAAATGAGAAGGTGGGTGGAGCAGGTGCACACACTGCTCAGGGCAACACGCACGCCGGCTCTGCCCACTTTCTCCTGTGCTTAGGACTCAGCTGGGTCCCAAGCACAGGAGAAGGAGACTGGGCAGCGCACATGCCAGCTCCACCCACTTTCTCCAGTGCTTGGGACTCAGCTGAGTCCCAAGCATGGAAAGGAGGTGGGCGGGGTTCACAATGAGATCACCAATATTGTAATCAAAATCACAAATTTCAAGACTACAAATATGGAGGGCCAACTGTATTATGTATTTTATCTTAAACTGCTGAGAGATGCAAAAGAGGAGACCAACCTAGTGCAAAACCACCAAAGGCAGGTGGTCTCCCCACACCTCCTCCCCAGCTTCCTCTGGTTAGAACACCTAATCCCCCAGGAGAATCCAAAAGCTACATTGCTCTCTAGTTAGCTCACTACGTGGAAGGCCAACCTGAAAAGCCCCTCAGCCCCCTGGCCAGCCCCAAAGAAAGTTTCCTTCTCCATCTCCAGGTCTCATGACCTGAAGAGGCAGATCTAGAATGCTTCCTTTCACCAAAAGGGTGCCATAGGGGTTCACCAAGATGCTACTTCTCTCCTGCCACTACCTGCTAAGCGACTGCCTATTTCAAACTGATCATGAACTAAAATGGTATCTTCTTTTTCTGGTCTATGAATGTAAATAACCTGTCAAAAAAGGTGAGGGGAACCTGCCTGCCCACAAAGCAACCAGCTGAGCTTACACAGTATCAGAGGCAGGGGAGTGGGTGGACAAAATCCAATGAAAGAGGCAGAGGAGGGGGTGGCAGGAGCTTAAAAACTCATATAGCTCTGCTTCCTGTTCTTTGTGTCTTTGTTCATAATGCACTATCTTCATTACACTGACTCTTTCCCACTAAGGTCAGCAAAAGTGCCTCCCAGACAAAGCTGGATTTAAAAGTACAGACACTTCAAATTATAGTATAGGTACTATTCACTCACTCACTCACTCACTCACACACACACATGCGCACACCACATTTCTTCTTTCTTCTCAATATCTGGCTGGATGGGGCGACTGAGTATACTCATGTATGATACCCACCTAGTGTCAGCAACCTTCTTGCATGCCTTTTCTGCTGTGTCTGTATGAAGTGGAGAACAAGCAAAACAAATAGAATGAGAACACAGCAATCCTCCCTTTTTGCAACCCCAGAAGCATAATCTTTAGAACAGCAGGGGAGAGTGAAATGTGAGTGCACAGGGCCTGACAAAAGAATCACACTACAGCTGAAATGGGAGCTTCATGCATGGAAGGGGAACATTAAAAAGGCAGGGCTGTTCCCTACCCTCACCTGAGTGGATCCACAATTGCTGCAAAAAGTTTTCACGAGTTGCAGCTTCTGATTCCAGTGTCAGTGAAGCAATAAAACAATTTCAAGCTGAAACTTTAAAAACACTACCCAATGTGCCAACTCTTACCTCCATCAAACATTAAGCACCTTGGATGGATAGCTACTTTTATGTTGCAGTGGATACACTGCCCCACTCATATTAGAACCAGGAGCTGCAATGGTGAAATTCTTTAGCAGATGTGGGGTCCATTGTGGTAAAGGTTCAATGAAGTTTCTCCTTAGTATTTTACAAATTAACCCCCACCCCCCTTCCCCAGCCTTTTCTTATAGAAATGTTCAATTGATACCTCTTGTCACTTAGTCCAAGCTCATCTGCATGCTTAATAAATTAAAACTATTGTTGTTGATCTCTGGAATTTCCAAGGATTTTTTTTAAAGTAATCCCATCCTACTCTTGAATCACATTCATAGATACTTTACCTTTAGAAAGACAAAATATTTAATGAAAACCCATTTTCTTCACTTTTTCATTTTGTTGAATGCATGCCATTCTTTAAAAATGGTATCAGAACAACTAGAGTTACTGAATAAAACATGTTAGGTTTTATTTCATGAGTACATTGTCAGGACTTTGTGATTTTCTGAGTAATTTTTTTCCCCATAGATTGTATTACTAGCAATCTGTCTTGCCAAACTCATTGCAAATACAGTAACTGTATATACGCTTCATTTATAAAGGGAATAAATCATGAGCAAATGCAATTTCTGTGCTGGAAAGGCTTTTTATTTGTGGATTTTCAAAAAAACTGGATACAGATGAACTATAAAGTAATCTAAATATTCTTGCTTTGTAATCAGTAGCGTAAGAGAGATTAGTATCAGAGAAGTCTTATACTTTGAAGCTAAATTGCCACAGATTACTCTCAAACTTTATATTAGAAACTGTTGTTATTAGAAGGTTCCCTTTATAGTAGCAGGCACAGGACCTTTTCCCAAAGCCAGATGCCAACTCTGTCCTCACATCTACTTTGGGAACAATATTACAGGGGCCAATAATATCACCCCCAACTTCAGAGATGCATTCATTTCTTCTTTCTCCAATGTTAATACATACCATCCTATGCCAGCAGTGCCCCTCTGCACAACATTGGACAAACAGGACAGTCTT
>NC_056525.1:154429311-154463520 GCF_019175285.1 Sceloporus undulatus | reverse complement strand
TATGCAATCTGCACAACATTGGACAAACAGGACAGTCTCTATGCAATCTGCACAACATTGGACAAACAGGACAGTCTCTATGCAATCTGCACAACATTGGACAAACAGGACAGTTTCTATGCAAGGGGATAAATGGACACAAATCAGACATTAGAAGTGGGAATACCCCAAAACCAGTTGCAGAATATTTTGGTACAGTACAGGAATTACAGGTTACAGTACTTAAACAAGCAAATTACAAAGGAAGACTAATAAGAAAAATATCTGAATTGAAATATAGTTGCAAATTACAATCCATACAGCATGGTGTAGTGGTTTGAATGTTGAACTACAATTCTGGAGACCAAGTTCAATTACCAGTTTGGCCATGAAATCCACTAGGTGACATTGGGCAAGTTGCATGGCCTCAGCCTCCTCCTCTGAAATCGTGCCAAGAAAACCCAGGATAGGTTCACCTTAGGGTCACCATAAGTAGGAAACAACTTGAAGGCACACAACAACAACAACAGAGGTGTGAATAAAGACAATGGCTTAATGGTACAGTGCATGTACTAATACATGCAACAAAAGGAAGTTTCTCAGAGGTTTTGAACTCAAAGAAACTGACTTTTGGTAAGCAAATTTGTTGCTTTCACACATTGATACTAACTGACCCCTGAAAAGGGAGTTTATCACATGCACTTTTCAGCCAGATCTGGGCATGGGACAGGATCGGGCTGGAACGGGGGGAAATGGTTTTATTACACACAAAATTGCTGCTGCGCTGCTGATCGACCATCACTTGGCCAATTTTGGTACTATGGAAAGCTTCCCTGGTAGCAAAATCACCAGAAGAAGCACAGCTGGGGGACTAGTGATGATCAGGCAGCACCGCAGCAGCAATTTTATGTGCAATAAAACCTGTTTCCCCCATTCCAGCCTTATCCCATCCCATGCCCAGATCGGGCTGAAAAGTGCATAAGATAAACTCCCTGGTCTGAAAGTCCTGTAACATCAAATTTAGGAGAAGGAACCTGATTTACATCTTTCTAGATCCTATTCCATTCAGTTCCACTCCCTCAAATTTGTAGACATGCTTTACATATCGAGGTCTGGATATCACTCTGTATTGCATATGAAAAAGTGGGCTTATATACATGAAACGTCATGCTAAAATAAAAACCAGTTAGTCTTAAAGGTGCCACTATATTTCTGTTCTTCCTCTCCCACTCCTTTCTTCCTTTTTTATAGTAATTTGAGAGCATGAGTAACTGGGATTCCCATCATCATGAAAGAGAGTCCTTCATGTGCCTGTCTACATATGTAAGCCCTTTTTTAGATACATGCAAATCTCCAGACAAACTGAAGTCCTAGGCGGGTTATAGACCACCCATTTGGGGCGATCTGCACCCACCCCTTTCCCCGCCGGATTGGGGCCTCAGCGTGCAGAGCGGCAGCTGCTGAGGCCCCGATCCGCTGCTTTTCAGGCTGCGGGGAAGCAGCAAAACGCCGCTTCCCCGCAGCCTGAAAAGGGGTGTCCCTGGGGCTTCAAGCACCAAGGACACCCCGCGGCGGCAGGGAGAAGAGAAAGGGGCCACTTGGCCCCTTTCTCTTTTAGTCCTCTGGGCGCAGCCGTCTGAAGGCTGCGCCCAGCGGGCTAAACCAGGAAGGAGCTCCGAAATGGAGCTCCTTCCTGCTCCGTATTGAGAGCGCACTAAGCGCCCTGGCGTGGAGCAAGGACGTCACTTCCGCGCCGCCCCGTCTAGAGGTGGTGTGGCCGTGACGTCCTCACCGCGGCGGCCGTATGGAAGGGCCACCGCCATTTAGTGCATGACGAGCACGCACTAGGGTTAGGGCGGTGCAGAAGCACCGCCCTTTTGTAACCCTAGTGCGTGCTCATCACGCACTAAAGTGCCGGTTTGTAACCGGCCCTAGTTAGGCTAGGTGGGCATGTGATGGAAACTGATGTGGATTAGCAGCTCCATTGGCCACACAAGCCTTGAAAGGCCCCCATTTGCCCCCATCCCAGACCCCAAATTGAATTACTACCCTTAAATCACTCCCAGGCATAGAAAGACAATTTTACCATGCTTTTGGCCCTCTCTGGGTCATTTGGGGCCTAAGAAAGTCCTTTCCCGCCACAGAAACTGACCCTAAAGGCAATGTTGGAGATCTTGGAGAAATAAAATGGCTCTTCAACTCACAGATTGTACATGTCCATTCCAGATCTTGGGAGTGAGATTAGCTCACACATTATTGATAATTCCTTCACATTTGTGATGCTTACTGCTCATGAATAGTTCCTAAACACAGCAGTTCTTAACAGGTTATTATTATTTTTTGGCAAGTGACAAAATTTTAGAGGAGAAAACCAAGATAAATGTCTATGGATACACATACAGCACACACACACACACACACACACACACACTCATATGTATTACAAAATAAATATATCATGGGCACAAGAGCCATTGTTATTGAGAAAAAAGATCAAGGAAAATTCTATTTTGAGTGCATTGGTCTTCACATAAGTAGTTTGATTAGGCTATTTTGTGTTGGTTTTTAAAACTATGTTTGTTCTGGTTGCCTACTGAATCTCAGTGTGTAATTTCCATATCTGACAGCATCCTGGAAACCATCTGCATGAGCATGAGTCTCCTGAATTTCAATTTCACCCCAGTTAGTTCAGGAGGAGAGACAGGAGAGAATTAATCAATGGCTGTTCCTTGGTCTATTTATCAAAACAAGAAGGCCAGGATTAACACATTTTGGGCCGTGATCTGATTTGCAAGAAGTTTCCAGCAGGAGTTCTGTTCTCAAACTTCCCAGAGAGTCAGACTTTTTAAAACAAGTCTCGGCAATGTACATTTCCTGTAGATTTCCAGCTTAAAAATAAATGTACACATCCATCACTGCCTTCAAATTTGTGTAAGGTGGGTCATAACAACATTCAAATGGCTGAGGATCGTTAAATCTTCCTTGAAAAAGCAGATTCCTGATTTCCTCTTGTATAATAAAATTAGTCCAAACTGGTTGATGGGAGGAATGAGTGGAAAGTCAATCAAAGTAAAGGAGAGTAAACCGAATCCATCACCATCCCAATATCTTTGGTAATGGTGATGGTTGTTCCTAAAGAGCTAACTATAGCAAGGATGGACAACTGTGTTAACCTTAGGGGTGAATTTTCTATCCCTGAAACCCTCTGAAACCCAAATGTCTCCAGAGGCGACCAGAAATCAACTTCCAGTTCTGAAAAATAAAAATGTCATGACATTAAAAAATGAGTGGGTGGGTTGTGGTATTCAAAATATGATTTGCTGCTCCTGGAGGAGTTTAAGACAGGTATTTAACCTGTGTGTGTGTGTGTGTGTGTGTGTGTGTGTGTGTGTTTTAATCAAATCAAGAGCAACATGGAGACCACACACACACACAAAAGTCTTGAGAAAACTGATTACAAGATTCCAGTGCATTTTGTCACTCCTGTACTAGAAGATACCTGGTTTCAACATTAATGTAAAATATAGAAATGTATTATATATTTTAGATACACTATACACTCTTATAGTGCGACTATACCACTTTTACTGCTCTATCTATCTTCTGTTTCATTCTGGGGATTGTAGTTCAGTGAGGCTAAGAGCTCTCTGGCTGGGAATTCTAAATGCCGCTCCTTAAACTGCAAATCCCAAAATGCAACAGGGGGAAGCCAGACCAGGTAAAGTGGAATAGCAGCGCTATAAGAGTGTAGTGCAGTAATCTAGTTAGTCTTCTCCACCATGTAACATGTATACAACTAGCACACTTTTTTTAAAGAAAAGTAGATGAGAAAGAAGAGAGTGGACTCAAAACACTCTTTAATTTTTATTTGCGCTTAATGAAATTTTGTTAATTAGTCAGTTTTTAAAAGAATGCAAGAAATTCAGGCTAGTTCTCACCCATTGTTTTCCCCCCTTCATTTTTACATCTAAACCTGAACATTTTCCTGGAATGAGGCAAGCCACATTTGGCATTAGCTTTTTCCAACATGTGGCAGAGGATGAAGGAATGGGAAGCAAAAACACTGGGTTATGGAAAGTCCTTGCCTCCATGTTGTAGGAGGGAAGTGCTCAAGCAAAATGTCAGGTAGACTTTCCAAATCAATGAGAATTCAAACCCCCAAATTTAGGGATGATCACCTTATGATGCTATAGAGTAATGGCTCTTGCCATGTTTAAAGGTTGGTATCACTGAGGTGAAGCCTGGTGATGTCATTAAACGTGATATTTTAAGCATCAACCACATTTGCACAGAGTATGTCATTCAAGTGTGGTTGATGTTTAACACATTATGCTTAATGGCATCACCAATAGCCATTCTTTGTGACATCACCCTTGTAACAGTGCAAGAGTCATCCCTCACTAACAACACATAGAGCATACCATTCAAAGGTGTGGTGCAGTAGTTTGAGTGCTGGACTATGACTCTGAAAACCAGGCTGCAAATCCTTGCTCAGCTGTGGTAACCGATTGGATTGTACAAGCCAGATTCTTTCAATCTCAGAGGAAACAGATCTTGTAGCACCTTTGAGACTAACTGTGCAAAAGAGGTTGTAGAATATGCTTTCATAGACGTAGGTCTACTTCTTCAGATGCATGGAGTGACCTCCTTTTATAATTTGACTGTATGAATAGCCATAGAAATGCAAAACCTCTGGGCATGGTGATGAGGTAAAAAGTTCAGTTTTAACAATGGTTGTTTAGGACAAAGGCAGGAGGAAGGTTGTTGCCTGAGACTATGGTGGAGAGAATGTTGGAATGTGTTGCTTGCAGGATGGGAACTAGAAAGGAGATATGATAAACTGGCTAATAGCATTCTCATGAGGCTGGAGTGTTAGCCCATGTTTTAATAAGTGTTAATAAGGTTGATATTGATGGTGTGAAGGAAGCTATGGAAGGCAAAAGCAAACCTCTTCTGAACAAATCTTGCCAAGAAAACCTTGTGATTTCCATTCCTTAGGGTTGCCATAAGTCAGAGACCTGAAGGCTTACAACAATAATATCATTCAAATAAAAAAATGCAAGGCTTAACAAATGAAGAACACACAGACACATGCTTTTTAAGGCAGTACTCTTGTCCTGAGACTCCACCGCTTCATCCTGAGGACTGGAAAATAGGGCCAGACCCTGAACTCTGGCACTCTAAGATTTTCTGTATTCTCTAATTTTTGAAATTTCCTTTCCAACATCAAGTTTCCTAAGTGTACTTAAAAAATAATATTTGGAAATAACGTTCATTCAGCACTATAATAAAAGACACTATGCTGGCATAAAGATCTATTACATTAATGTACTGCACTTTTACCTACGCTAGGTAGTCCTGTGAAGAAAGGAAAATTCCTCACAGTTGGTGATTGGCAAAAGAAAGCTGCTGGTTTCAAGCAGTCTATTTCTTGAATGCTGGTCTTCAGCAGAATGGAATCTCCATGGAGCTTAAAGCACTCTGGAAAGACTGTCCTGCAAAACTGCCTATACTACAGGCATAGCCTCTCTTTTTTATTCTTGCTGCCACTTGTACTGCCTATGCATCTTATACTGGCATAGTTGCACCAACTTCTTAACAGGTTCTTGGCTCATATCTTAAATATTTTATCATTCTGAAATAAGATATTTCATTCATCCTTCTAAGAAAATATTTCACAATCAGAAATATTTTGTTTTTGTTTTTGGAGAGTTTCTCCAACAAAATAAACATGCAAACAAACCTCCTTCCATTTTCTTTCAGATATTTTTCCAGGTTTTCACATCTCTCACCATATGTCCATGGAGCTGCCTATATATTATTGCTTGGTTCCAGACTTATTCTTATATTGAGTAGACATACTGAAATCAATGAGATTGACATTACCATGCATCCATATCAGGGAAAGGCATGATACTACTACTACTATTACTACTACTACTGCTACTTGTTGTTGTTTTGATATAGTTTTTATTTGTTTTATAGTGCAGCTAATCCAAACCTGCAGTCAAAACAGCTGATCAGACAGAGAACTGCTAGTATGAGAGAGTTTTAGAATGTAATATACTATCTTGAATCTTGCTGATACAGAAGCAGTATTCTGCCCTGTAGTAGAGCCTTTCCCAACTTGCTTAAATGCTGCACAAAGCTCAATATACCACTGCCAATTTCAGGTCTTAAGACTCCCACAAACAATAAATAGCTAATTAGGATTGGTTTATCTGTGCTAGTGGTTTGACCCAAGTTGTATTTATGTTGGATGCAACATTGACCAGAGGACAATTCCACCTTATTCTGGATCCTTTCGAAAACTTCATCATAGTCATCATTTTGAATAACCAGATGTGAAGTTACCTCTGGGCTGTGTTTTGTTTTGCATTTTTGCTGTTTTGTGATGCATTTTACTGAATTTTAAAGATATTTAAAGCTGTTTTCAGTGTTTAGTGGTAAATGTAGGGGGTGTAGAAGCCTTGGGGGGGGGGGGCTAGTAGGAATCTCTTTACCTCCCACAGCCTGCATGAGGTCTCTGGATTATGCAGTTCCTGCCTTTGACCTAGAGAAACAATAGAAGTTTTGCTGCAGAGTTACAAATTACAAGTCAAGGTTAACTTGTCTGGCACATCCCTAAACAAATCCTTATCTTGTTGAGATGGAGAGTTCATTGCCACAGCTGTTCTACCTCTTAATACCTGTTCCCAAAGGAAGACTTCGAAAACATACAAACAGTACAAAGATTGTAAATCTTAACACTCTTAAAATATAGTCTATAGTTAATAAGGAGATTTGTGGTTTCAGCTTCTTTGGGGAATGACTATGAATCAACAATCTGCTTCTATGCTAAGGATATAAAAGCAAAACAAGTTGATTGAATGGCAGTGCTTTTAAGAATGGGAAATCTTGCTTCTTGTTTCCACCATTTTTTCCAGATTAAAACTCTTACAAAATTTCCTTCAAATCTGTGTTTTCTTTAGTAAAGTACATGCACACGCACACGCGCACACACACAAATCAAGCTAGCCATCATTGCTGGATACCCTGTTGGGATTCTGGGGCTGTGGGTGAGATTCTCTATGTAGTGCAGAGCTCATAAGACTAAGATAAGAATAGCCTCTGAATTCTGAGTAAAGCAAGGCAGCAGGAAAAAAGAAAAACTGCATTGCAGTTGGATAACTCAATCAAGGTATCAAGGCCTTGGGTCTCTAGGACATGACTAGAGCTGTTGAGTAGAAGTTGTCTTCCAGATGTCTTATTCATAGAGTTGCTATAAGTCGAGGCTACTGGAAGGCAGTTAACACACACATTTCCCAAGATGTACTCAAATGTTCTTATTTATTTAAAAAATGTGATGCATTTTCATGAGGGATGGAAATAGACCTATGGCATCAGCAAAATTTCTTAAGATGGTTTCATTTGTCTATAATTGTAGATATACAAAAAGTAAAGTTATGCCTTCTACTTTCTGATATATTCTTCTTGTTTTTAATCTTACATTATTTTTTTACAAGACAAGATGTATTTACTATCTAACTGACAATAATGTAAATAATACTGAACCACCATTTGGAAGTAACTAGGTATAAATTAGTTGTAACTTATATTTCATTCTTTTCTCTAGTAACTATTTTATATTTGTTATAAGAATACATTATATGTTCTCATTTCTTTATGAATATAATTATGAATTTTAAACTGCATTGTTTTGTTATAGAGTGTAAAAACATTAAACAGTGGAGGGGAAAGTTCTCATGCTCTATTGTGTGTGTTTATAGGAGGGGCCTGTCTATGGTACCTTGAAGCAGTCTTCTGCAGCATTCAGTAACAAAAAAATCACTATGTTAAATAATTGTGTAAAGGTTATAATTCTGGTGTCTACAAAGAAGATAGCCTGGACTACTATTTGGTAGTTACGAATGAATTTGGTAGTTACGAATGTGCACTCTAGAATTATTCACTTATAACTGTTTTGCATTCATAACCCTTAAGATGTTGTAGGCTATATTCCAGAGGAAGTAGCTAGTAAAGTCACCTCTAAGTGTTCCTTGTCTAAGAAAACCCTGTGGAATTCATGGGGTTGCCCTACTTTGACAGGTGACTTGGAGGCACATACACATCCCCTTTAGTTTAGGGGATAACTAGACACTGTGAAAGTCTTCCATTTCTCATTTACTGAGCAGCAGCCGCTGTGCTCAATGGAGATCTTTCTTGACTGAGAAGCAGCTGGGTGATGTCCTACCATCCTTCACCAGCTTGAGGGGGAAATTGAGACAAGGATCTTGTTTTTGTTTGCCCAGTTGGAGAACACTTATGGGAAGAGGTGGGATTGTCAGCTGCTGCTTGACTGATAGAGTAACAAACTCCTATTGAATACAGAAGCTGCTGCCCAATAAGCGGGCACTGGGGAGATTGGGATGGGAGTCACTGCCTAGCACTGTAACTATGGTGATTGTGCATCTGTAACTCCACAATGGGATTTGGGCAGATGTGATGATGTAATTAATTGCAATATAATTTATATATATATATATATAATAATAATTGCAATATAAAAATAATGCTTTATTTTTCCAAAAGCAAGTAAAAAGTTATTATTTTACTTCTTTTTTGAGAAACAGGAAAGTAAAGAACAACATTTCAAACATTGTAATTATGATGGTAACCACCTGCTTGGAAATACCATTTTTACATTATTACTTTTTAAGTCGTGCATTTCCAAGCTTTGCATTTCACTTCTTCCTATGAAAAGAAAATACCAATACGGCATTTCTAAAAGACCCAATGCTGGTGGTTTTTTTTTTTAAATGAATAACATATAGCAATTCTAAAATCTTTACACAAAGTTCAACACGGGAGATATGAAGAAGTGTTTCAAATATACAGTGGAGTTTTACCACTTTCTTCTTGGGCTTGACTAGCATTTATAATTTGTTCTGCAAACACTGCAGTTGAATAGAAACCTAAACCAACATTAATTGGTCCAGGGATCATTTTGATCTAACTGTTCATTATGTTGCTTTAATATGTGATTACACAAAAGGATGTATATATTATATATGGCTTCATTAAGAAAGTCGCATTTACTTCATCAGTGAAGTCCAAAGCCTTTATTGTCTGTCTTCTGATTTAACAAAGGGAGTTAAAACAAATTATCCACTTAGATTACAAATTGAATTCAGATATTTATGCACTTTACTATTTGATCAAATTTCTACTACTCTTGCCTGTTAATCATGCAACTTTTTGACATAAGGAAGTCTAAAAACATCAGCAAATAATAATCAAAACAGCTATTAAAAAGGTTTACGAAATAAGTTCTTTCAATAAGTGAAGAATTAAAATTGAATCATGGCCTGTACATCATAATTTAATTCCCACTGTAAGAACATATTCACTGGTGGTTGCATGAACATTAGCCATTTTATGCAAACAACAAATTTAAAATATTTCCTAATATTATTTCCAAACACTGAATATCCTCAAAATATCATCTATAAAATAATAAAAACCTTCTTTTAATTTTTTCATTAATCACAAAGGTCCAAATCTTGCTGTTAATTCCAACTAGAGCAGGTCCAATGAATCCATTGCTGAATGCAGAGTTAATAATTAAAGTCCCATTGATTTATATAAGTATTTATCATTCAGCATTAATTCTAGGGGTCTACTCTAGTTGGAATTACCAATAAGATTCAGGTCAAAACCTACACACCTACAGTTACTTGGCCCAACCTAAATCAACTGTGTATACTTCTGAGAAGATATGGTTAGAGTTTATTGCTAATGATTGCAAAGAGCAGCTGAAGATAGTGATTTGGTGGAACCATTAACCACAGTGGTCCCCATAGGCATAAACTGAAGGGGGGGGAGGCTCCTGTGTGTTAATGGCCCAGTCCAGATGGGCTGAAAAGGACGCCCTCATCACGTGCGAGGGGTGGCACTTCTCGCATGTGACGAGGGCATCAAAATGGCGGTGCTCTGTACAGATGGGTGCTGCCATTGTTATGCAAGTGCCGTGTGGCATCCACACAGTGCCACATAGCACTTGCATAACGAGTGTGCCAGTGGCACACTCCAGCACACTCCTTACACTGCCTCTGCAGTGTAGAAAGAGCCCGCTTTTTGCGGGTTCTTTTTCCGGCGGCAGGAAGCCTCGCCGTTTGGTGGCTGAGGCTTCTCTCTGGTGGAAAAGCAGGCATCGGCAGGCTGTCCTTTTTGGGCGGTCTGTACCCCGCCATAATAAGTTTTCCCTTGCACTAGTATGTAACAGGTCTTAAATCCCAAGACATACCAGTATACCTTACAAGAAGGACAGCTCACAACATTTCATTGTTGTTGGGAAAACCCTTGTTTTCTGATGTTAGTGTTTAATTGTGATCGTAAGTCACTATGAATGAGCTTGGGAAGTTATTTTTAAGAACACTGGTTAGGATTCTGTTGGAAAGTTACACATTTGTAACTGTTTGGTAGTCACCATCCATATGAATACCCTAGAGGACACACAGGGACAATGAAAGTTCTTCAATTCCTACTTACCAGGAAAGCATCCTCTATGAGTGATGAGGAGTACATTCCCCATCAGTCAGGAAGCAGCTTACATTCCCACCCACCCGCTTAGTGAAAAGTGGAATTGCAACAGGAATCCTGCTTCTGCTATCACTCATGGGAGTCAGTTGCTGCCCAAGAAACAGGACGACAACCCTCATCAATTGCAGTGGCTGTTCTTGATAACTGAGAGTGGGTCGGTGGGGATCAGGCCTGGATTCACTACATAGTTGCATAACGATGCATTTGTAACTATCCACCATAATTTTGATTTTAGGCTGTACTGGCAAGCTGAAAGTCTGATTAAAAGTAGGATGCTGCTCTGAGACCTATTTCATCAACATTTAATTACTCATATATAGGTGGCTTCAGTATATCATAATATTCATTCTTAAAAATAATCCCCCAAGCTCTACTAAACTATTTTTAGGCACATGATAGAAATCATTTCACCAAATTAAAGAAGGAATCAATTCATGCGCAAAGGTGAATGTGAATTCAAATATGTGAATGTAATCTGTTCCCACCAGTCCTGAACATTCACAGCATCATATGAAACTCAAGTGTACATAGGTATTAGAATTTAAATTCTTAAATCAGGCATGGGGAGCACAGTGATTACTGCTATCTTAAATCAACTGTGAGAAAAGTCATGCTTGTAAAGAAGATGTAAGCAAAATGTAAGTCCCAAACTGGCAATTTTCTCACTGAGAACAAAAGCAAGTAATTTCCTTTTTGCCTTCAGCATTTTCTGTCACCAAACCAAAGCATTTAGTCCACTTGAAATGTTTTCCTACTTGTTTATTAGGTAATTAAGCAGCGTTTCACTACATAGCAATTCCCACTTCTTCATTAGCAGATTAATTGAATGCAAATTGTTCCCTCAATGTATCACTTTGAATTGAGAGAAGCTGAATAAGGGGGTGGGAGCATTAACATTTTTATTAACTAGGCCACTTTTTCTTCATGTGCGTTACATAGAACGGATGTGCACAGTCTCTACCATGTGAAGGCATGTGGCCCAAGTGGATAAGGATAGAGGAAAAAAAGGGAGAGCCATATTGGACCTGAAACAGATAGGCCAAAAAAGTGGCTTCCAGCTGCTTCAGGGGCATGGCATGCAGATGATACATGCCCCTGGAGCAGCCAGAAGCCACTGTGAGGCTGCCTAAGGCATCCCAAAGCCATTGGCAAAAGGAGCAGTAAAAAACTGCTTGTGCTGACAACTCATTTGGGATCATGGTGGTGGCCCGCTTTGAGAATATGCTGTATGGTCACTGCAATCCTTGGCTGGTCAGGGCCTGGTCACAGCTGGAGTAGCCAGAGGCCACTCCAAACCACCAATGTGCTCTGGCCCTTGGATCAAATCAAAGATGGACTTAGTTCAGCATTGTGTTAATACAGTGGCCAAACAGTTGCCAATGGAGAGCCCACAAACGGGAAAGAAGAAGTATATAGAGAAGAGATAGGAATATAGGGAATGGTCATTCTATATTCCTGAAGTAAAAGAAGTGAGATGATGCTTTCAAAGGTGATGAGCTGTTGTATGTAAAATACTGTGATGACTTTTCAGGGATGATACTGCAGTGCAACTCAGAAAAGTAGTCTTTTTCCCCTCAGGCAGTACTATAAGTGGAACCAGGAGCTAGTATCTCAATAGTGCAAGACTTTAAAGTGTTGGTCCTGGTGATCTAAGGAAGGGAGCCTTGGACAGCCAAATATATTAAAATCCAAAATGCACATTCAACACTTCCTTTATTAGGTCAGCTCAAAAGCATTAAATATATCATGCTAGCTTTCAAAGTTGTACTGGCTTGTTCATTAGACAAAGATGTTAAAAATCACACAGGAGAAGAAAGGTGACAATGTTAAGAGGCACAGGCCTATATTTTGTCTACATATGTCAGAAGCTAGCATGATATATTTTGTACTCTGATACTGACCCAATAAAGTCATTGATGCTTTATGGATTTTGCCCATCCCCTATATTTGGTTCTTATTTGCACCACAACTGCATGAATAGTTTATGTTATTTATATTAACTGATGAACTAATTAACATATTAAAACAGATTTGTGGTTTCCAAAGTATAGCTTCAAGTATAGCTATAGATTTATACACTATATACAATATTGTAATGAGTCTTATTTTAAAAACAAATATAAAAGGGGCGTGTTTTGCATTTCTAAAGCTTTTGTTATCTTCAACAATCTGAAAAGACTGGTATTGAATAAGGACTCTTTTGGAGATAACGCGCTTCTTTGAATGAAAAAAAATATTTCCTACTGCTCTAGCAGCAAATGCTGTTGACCCTGATCATTCTCCATCTTTTTCCTTTTGGCATTGAACAGTGACTGAAGAAGCTTTCCTAGTTGCTGAACTATTTACCCCCAACACAACAGGTCCCTCACCTTGGATAGCTCCTTTAGAATTCTAACTGAGGCTCAGAATGAATTCACCACTCCACTAACAATGAAGACACCAGCTGCCTTTGTCAGCATTGATAATGTTTAGATTTCAGAAACATCATAAAATATAAACATAAATGCAAGAGAAATGTAACTGAGGAATGTTTAAAATGCATAATTCTCCCTCTCTGTTATGTTAGTAGCATTTGGAATGTGGCCATGAGAAAGTCAAGCAGTTATGTAATGTGACATGGCTGATGATAATCCTGAAGCCTTGTCTTAGTTCATAGAATGGTGCATTTTACTTGGCATAACTATATAGTTTAATTTTAACATAGCAGGATCCCATAGGTACATCTACTGCTTCCATCAGTGGAACTGGTGATCCAGAGGACTATGAAACCTAGTTTCCAAGTGCTTCTAAGGGATCTATTGTGGAGAGGGGAAGGAAGGAAGGAAGGAAGGAAGGAAGGAAGGAAGGAAGGAAAGTTCAACCTAGCATGACCTTGGTTATAATAATTTGTGTTTAATATTTTTAAAGGAGAACTCTCTCTCTCTCTCTCTCTCTCTCTCTCTCTCACACACACACACACACACACACACACAAATAATGTACCATTTGTCTTAAAGAAGAAAGCAGAGGATGAACAGACAGACCCAAGATTTTTAGAAGAGGGTATCACACATCCTTTTCACACCATGCACAAAACAGCCAATAGATATACATTATATCAAATATTTTTTAATTTATTGCACAATTTTTTTCTATCCTGTACATATGGGCATATGCATTTGGAAGCTGAGGGGGGGAAAGAAAATGAAAATTAGTTGAAAATTAGTGAGGAAGTCAGAGGGAGAGAATTTTGAGGTGTGCTTTAGTTTTTTTTTTTTTTTAAAAAAATAACAACATCAAACAAACACACCAGAAAACTTAGGGCACTGAAGGATGATGAAACATCACCCAAGCACTTAACCCTATGCCACTATAACAGAAAGGAAGCTTCTGTGCCTAACAAAAGCTGTTACTTCTATAGAGAGCAATTCCACTGATTTAATGAAACTGTAATCGTAGTTGACCTAAAACATTCCTACTGATTTCAGTCAGTCTACCCAAGTTAGGAGTAACAATGAGATAGCACCATGAACTGAAAATGCTGAAAGAAGGGATGACACCTTGTTAACTAGGTAGAACTGATCCTGCATGTAAATCACCACATAAAAGCCCCCCCCAACTCACTGCAGAAATGTGTGCATATGTAATGTCTAATTATTAGCTAGCCTATTTCCTTTGTAATTAGCTACTGGTTTTCTATAGTGCCCATGTCTTAAGACCACCAGCACTGTATCTTGAGTCTATAGGTGCATTTTCAGAATGTGATGTAAATATTATAAATATTATTGTCTTTGGGCCAAACTGATTTCAACCAAGCTGCACATATTATTATAGCTACATTATTCAAAATTGTTTTAACTGATTTTAAACTATTTGTTTTTACATTGAAAAAATGATTTAATATATTTTAATATTTTAATCTTTTATAATTATTTATTGTTTTAAGTTGATTTTATTGTAAGCCACAATGAGATCAGGATATAAATATTTTAATAAATAAATGAATAAATAAATAAATGTTTTCATTGAATACACGCATACACTTTAATATATCTGGCCTCCTGTATTATCTCTTGTACAGTCCGCCTTCTGTATCCACGGACTTGCCATCTGCGGATTTGAGCATACATAGATAGCAAGCCTGCAGGGGGGTGGCGTTGGCAAAGGAGGAGGAAGAGGAAGAGGTCACAGGGATGAGAAGGAGGAGGAAGAAGGAGAATGAGGAAGAGCAGAGAAGAGGAGGGGGAAGAGGAAGAAAAGGGGGATTAGCGGCAGCAGGGCAACAGAGGGGGATGAGAAGGAGAAAGTGGAGGATGTGGGGAAGAGGAGGAGGAGGAAGAAGAGCTGCAGCAGCCGTGACGGGAAAGATGTGGAGGACGAGAAGAAGAGGAAGAGGAGGAAGGAGAAGGAGGCAGGGAATAGAAGGAGGGAGAGAGGAAGGGGAGGAAGCAGGGAAGAGGAGAAAGAAGAGGTACCCCCCTTCAGCTTGCAGCAGTGAGAACAGCGAGACTGGCATCAGGGAGGGGGAGGGAGAAAGTGCCATTGTCCTCAATGGTGGCGCGGCCACATTGAGTACTATGGTACCTGAGCATCCACGGATTTTGGTATCTGCGGAGGGGTCTGGAATGGATCCCCAGAGGATACTGTGGGTCCACTGTATGTTACAATCTATAGATTATGCTAGGTTACATTCTGCATTTACTTGTCTATTCCCAGGTCACAAAGATGGTAACCCAAAATGCCTGGTTTAACATTACATTCTAGAAAAAAAGATAGTCAGAAACTTATCTCCCTTCTTCTTTTCCTCCTCCCAATTCTCTTGTTCTTTACAGATTGCAGCTACCTGTAGCAACTAGTGCATGGAAAAGAGAATTGCAGTTCCCTCTGAAGTTAATGGGGCCTGATGAAACAACATTGATGTGTGAGATACTGCAGTGAATCAATGGAAAGTTGGACCAGGACTTGGGAGATATATGTTCAGTTTCCCATGAGACATTAATCTGGAGTCCTTCCTCCACTCTCTGTTTGTCCTACCTCAAAGAATTGAACGGAATGAAGAAAATATTAGTTATAAAGCTGCAACTTATTCTGCTCCTGTAATTTCTCAGTGATCTGAAACTTAAGGGATCCTTAAGGGGTATATCAATGTTGATCTGCCCATCAGATAAGATTGATCTTTGTGAAATTGAGAACTCAGGAACCAAAATAGAAAATGAGTCTGATTCCAGAGATGTTATTTGCAAGATAACTAGGAGAGATACAAAAGGGAAGTCTGTATTTTGTGTTGTGGAGAATTATTATAAAGAGAAAGACAAAAAGAATGTTCACCAACATCTATGATGAACAGATGGGGCACAATCGATGGGAGATTGCCATCATGCTTTCATTCATTTTGTTTGGTTGCTTGGTTGTTTTAAAGCTGTACTTAGTGTGTTTACAGTGCACTGTGTAATCCACAGGCAACAACTGGTTGCCCCAAACCTTAGTGGTTGATTTCATAAATCATTAAGGACTATTATCACAGCAGTAAATAAAATCAAGGCAAAGGTTCTCAGTTGCAGACTGCTTCCTCAGCTATGCACTGGGAATGATGTTGTTGCACACAGAAGTCAGATAGCTATCAAAGGGAAACTGCATACAACTTTTTATACACTTTTTCAATCAGCTGTTGAATCCTTCCAAGATACCAATTTATATCTTTATGATGAACTAAGAAATATCACAAATAATGTTGCTTACCTGTCAGATATATTTACTACGATCAGTGAAGTTAATTTGCAGCTGCAAAGAAATGAACTTAACCGTATCCAAATGAAATCAGCCCTCTCCACATTTGAGTTCAAGTTACAGTTATTCAAATATAACATAACCTGTCTTGATTTTTTCCAGTTTCAAAGCCTCTCTGAATTGAAAAGAAGTGCATATCTGACAATGACCTTTTAGTTTAATGTGAACACCTGAAGGAGCTGCATAAAGACATGTCTGACAGATTTAAGTTTTTTTTGACTTAAAATATCAGACTGTGTGATCAGTCCATTCTTAAATAATAATAATGGGGAAAAAGGAATACATGAGGAAGAATTGATTTCACTCCAAAATGACATGGAATTGAGGCCAAGTTTCAAGAAATCACATTATGATTTTTGGTTACAAGAAAAAAAAATCTGCCTGCTACACTGAACTGTGGAACAGAGTCTAGATGTACTTCTCAAAATTATATTTAGTAGAGCGAGGCTTCAGTACAGTTACCCAGCTTCCTTCCAAGCAAAGAAACAGACTGAAAATTGTTGAATGTGGGGATTTAAGATTTCTTAATGCCTTCCAGCCTGATGTTGAAAAACTAATATCCCTGCACCAAACACATCCATCCCATTAAAAAGCTATGAAGATGATGTTTTGCAGATGACACTTTTTTCAAATTGATAAAAACATTAAATGAACTCTTTTAAAAAGTTACTTGTGAAATGCATATGCTTGTTTAGCTTTAAAGTGCTAAACAGGTTGCAGTAGAACACTCGACCTAATATCAAGAAATATATGTTGGGGAAGGGTGTTAGGATTGTCCCCAAGAGGAAAGGGGGCAGCTGAACAAAAATTGGGAACCATTTTTCTACATGATATGGGGAAAGAGGAACTATGACTCTGCCAGGATAAAGTGAGAGAGGAGGAGAGTCATACATGTCATCCTGAGCTCACTGGAGGAAACCATCATAGTGTTTCTGTACAATCTACCTACAAGCAGCAGCTAGTAAAGTGGACCCTTGTTATACGCTGAGGTTTGGTTCCAAGATCCCCTGTGGATAACAAAATCTGTGTATGCTCAAATCCCATTAAATATAATGACATAGCAAAATGGTGTCCCTTATAAAAATGGAAAATCAAGGTTTGATATTTGAAATTTATACTTTTTTTTGAACATTTTCAAACCGTAGATGCTTGAATCCATGCATAAAAAATCCATGTATAAGCAGGGCCAGCCCTCAGATAATTGTAAAAGGACTTATTAAGCATTAGAAAAACTGGTCCCACTGATGAAGATTTCTTGTGATTTAAAAGATAGTTTCTATATGAAATCCACACATACACTAAATGGGATGGAACAAACCTACCAGGTAATACAAGGAGTAAACATAAATGAGTAACGGACATTTCTTTGGTCCCAAAAAGTGTAATAGTGTTGTTGTTTTTTAAAGAGTGGAATCCAAAATGAAAAGTAAAGGAAAAAAAAAAGAATAAAGAGAGACTCATGGCATCTTTAAGACTAATAGATATATTTTGCCATTACTTTCCATAAAGTACAATCCACTTCCTCAGAAATGTTAATGACATGATTCTGAAAAAAATGGACTGCCATCTACAAAATCTCATGCCCAAATAAAACTGTTATTCTTCAGGTTCCAAAGGATCGCCCTTTCCTCCTTTCTCCTTTCCCTCTTTTATGGTGAAACCTCAAATAATGTATTTCCCCCCTTATTCTCAATATTCTATCAATGTAAAATAATTTGAGGTCATTATCTGGTTTAATTTCTGCTTGTCAGAAGCAAATGCTTTGTTATATTTTCCATTCCTTTTGTTACTGAAGAGGTTAAACCAAGTTACTGAGCATCAAACAAGTGGAACACTAGACTACAGCAAACTGTGGAACTGAAGGAACAATGTTCAAAATGCCTTTTATTGCAGCAATTAGGACTCAGCTTGCTTCTGCTAGCACATATCAGCACTTTTTTCAGGAACAAAATTCTCTGGTTTTCTGACTGAAGAAAAATGCTTTAGGGAGGTTTAAAGCTTTTATTCCCTCTGCCTAGCAAAGGATGGTCTTTAAGAACAGCAGCTTATTTTTAAAATTGCTCAATGATGACAAAAGGTTTAAGATAGACAGCTAATCTTAGAGGTGTGCAAAGGGATACAGATGCAGAATTTATGCCAAAGTTGAACTGGGGATAATACATCTTAAAGGCTTCAGAGGCAGGCTACAAATGGACTTTGTGGTAAATTGATAGCTCAGGGTAACGTCTGCCAACTAGCAGGAGCTAATTATAACTCTTCTAGAAATGTTTCTAATAAAATGATGCCAAATTCTAAAGAAGTCAAGCCTCTTTTTATCTATATACTGTACATTCTCTTTAGAGACTAGAGGGCCTGAACAGACAGGCCAAAACAAAGCTGCTTCGGGTCACTTTGGAGGTATGCTGTTTAATTGATGCATGCGGCCTAAGAAGCCGGAAGCAGTGCCAAAGCCACACTCCATTACTATGGCACAGATTCTGGCCTCTTAGGACACATGAATCATTTTAAAAGTATACAAACAGCTTCATTTATATATTGCTTCACATTGAACTAACAGTGTAAGTTGATTGCCCCCAAGAATCTGGGTACTCATTTTAGCGACCTTGGAAGGATGCAAGCCTGAGTCGAGCTTGAGCCAGTTTGCAATCGATTGCCTTCAACGGTGGTAGTGTTTTCATTTTTGGAGGTCTTTCAATTCCTAACCCTAAACCTAACCCTAAACCCAAACTCTGAACCCTTAACCCTAACCCTAAACCCTAACCTCTAACCCTAACCGTAACCATAACCCTAAACCCTACCCCTAAAGCTAAACCCTAAATCCTAAACCCTAACCCCAACCCTGGTGAGATGGTGTGGATTTATAGGGAGCTGTGAAATTGTAGGACATGTCCTACATTTTCATGTTGCCCCATCCTTTACGCTGAAGAATTTTTCTTAATGAAATCGATTGTCTTCGACAGGACTGGTGTTTCCGTTTTTGGAGGTCTTTTTACCCTAACCCTAACCCTATCAGCTGAAGGCCTATTTCTTAATGAAACCAATTGTTTTCGATATTGCTGGTGTTTCCATTTTTGGAGGTCTTTCATCCCTATCCCTAACTCTAAACTCTAAACGCTAACCCTAACCCTAATCCTAACCCTAACCCTAAATCCTAACCATAAACCTTAATCCTAAACTTAAACTTAAACTTTACCCTAAGCCTGGTGAGCTGGTGTGGATTTATAGGGAGTCCTACATTTGTAGGACGTGTCCTTCATTTTCAGATTGCCTCATCCTATCAGCTGAAGAGATATTTCAGAATGAAATAGATTGTCTTCAACAGTGATGGTGTTTCCATTTTTGATGTCTTTCAACCCTAACCTTAACCCTAACCTTAATCCTAACTCTAAATCCTGAGCCTAAACCCTAACCCTAACCCCTAATCCTAACCGTAACCCTAACCCAAACCCTAACCCAAACCCTAATCTTAAGGCTAACTCTAAACTCTAACCATAACCCAAATCCAAACCCTAAATCCCAATCCTAACTCTAACACCTAACCCTAAACCCTAACCCTAAATCCCAACCTTAACAATAACCCTAACCCTTACCCAAACCCTACATTACCCTAACCCTACATTACCCTAATCCTTCATTTTCAGGTTGCCCCATCCTACCAGATGAAGAGTTTTTTCTCAATGCAATAGATTTTCTTCGATAGTGCTGGTTTTTCCATTTTTGGATGCTTTTCAACTCTAAACCTAATGCTAACCCAACTCTAACCCTAACCCTAAACCCTAAACCCTAACCCTAACTCTAACTCTAAACCCTAACCCTAATCCTAAACTTAACCCTAAATCCTAACCTTAACCCTGGACCCTAACCATAACCATAATCCCTAACCATAACCCTAATACTAACCCTAAATCCAAACCCTAACCCTTATCCTAACCCTAACTCTAACCTCTAACCCTAAAAAAAATACCCTAAATCCTAACCCTAACCCTTACCCTAACTCTTAATCCTAAACTTAGCCCTAATCCTAACCCTGGTGAGCTGATGTGGATTTATAGGGAGCCCTATATTTGTAGGACGTGTCCTTAATTTTCAGGTTGCTTTATCCTGTCAAATGAAGATTTTTTCTTAATGAAATAGATTGTCTTCGACGGTGCTGGCGTTTCCATTTTTGGAAGACTTTCAACCCTAACCCTAATTCTAACCCTAACCCTGAACCCTAACCCTAAACCCCAAACCCCAACCCTAACCGTATCCCTAACCATAACCCTAACCCTGGTAATTTGAAGGATCTCTTCCGGTAGGCTATTCCATAGTTTTGGAGTGGTGACACTAAAAGCTTTTTGGGAAGTCATTGTTAATCTAGTCTTTTGATATTCTAATAAATTCTTCCTGGATGTTCTGAGAGTGAGGGGCGGATTGTGTAGGGAGAGATGTTTCCGCAAGTAACTCGGGCCCAAGCCATGTAGGGCTTTAAACATAATACCCAACACCTTGTATTGTGCCCAGAAGCTGATCAGCAGACACTGAAAATATTTTCAAACTGGTGTTATGTGGTCAAACCTACATGAACCAGTGACCAAGCTAGCTGCCATATTTTGAACTAACTAAAGCTTCCGAACTTGGCACAAGGGTAGCCCCATGTAGAGCACATTACAGAAATTAAGATGAGAGATTACTAGTGCATGTAGCACTGCTTCAAGGTCCCTTCATTCCAGGCAAGGATGCAGTTGGCATATCAGCCAAAGCTGATGGCAGGAACTCCTGACCATCGCCTCCACTTGAGATGACAACTTTAGAGACGAGTCCAAGAGTACTCCCAAACTGCGAACTTTGTCCTGTAGGGAAAGTGTGACCCCGTCCAGGACTGGTTGACAAGTTTTCCTCCCCGGACTTGGGATTCCTATCGCAAGTACCTCTGTTTTTTCTGGATTCAGCTTGAGTTTGTTTTCCCTCATCCAGTCCATTACCGACCCAAGACAGGCATCCAGAGGAGAGATGCCATCCTTAGTCACTGCAGCAGTCGGAGACATAGAGAACCATATTTGGGTGTCATCAGTGTACTGATAACACCATGCCCTATGTCTTCGGATTATCTCTCCCAGAAGCTTCATGTAAATGTTAAACAGCATGGGGAACAAAATGGTGTACTGAGGGACACCAGATGTCAGCTCTCTTTTAGAAGAGCAACTGCCCCCCAGCATCTCCATCTGGAATCTGCTTGAGAGGTAGGAATGGAGCCACTGGAATGCAGTGCCTCCGATTCCCAACTCCCTCAGGGGTTCCAGAAGGATACCATGGTTAATGGTATCGAATGCCGCTGAGACGTTCAAGAGCACCAACAGGGTCACACTTCCTCCATCGATATTCGAACGAAGATTATTGACTAAGGCGACCATGGGAGTCTCAATTCCACATCCCACCCTGAAACGGGTTTGAAATCGGTTTAGATAATCAGCTTCTTCTAAGACAGCTTGGAGTTGGAAGGCAAAAGCCCTCTTGATCACTTTGCCCAAGAATGGTAAAAGGGAGACCAGCCTATAATTATTTCTCACCAGGGGATCTAGGGAAGGTTTTTTCAAGAGATGGAGAGAAACTGTTACTCCAGCTCAAGAAGATTGGTTGATTAAGATATATGAACTTGCTGAGCTGGAAAAATTGACACTATTAACCAAAGAAAAGTATTTGATTAATTTTTAAAAATGCTGGAACATTTTTACTGATTTTTTAAAAAAATTAAAATGGGGAAATATATCAGTTTTGTGTTCTTATGAATTAATACTTAAGATGATATAAAGACAACAGTACTGCTTTTTAGTAGAACTGTAACTGAAGTTGGCATTTAAAAAGCATAACATAATTTGAGCTATAGGTTTTCTGTTTGGGGGGGGAATCATATATGTAGGTAGATTTAAGGTGAGGGGTTATGTTTTTGGGTGTTTGTATCTATTGTTTGCTATTTTATTATTTTCAATGAGTGTGTTTAATAAAAAGGGTTTTTTATATAAAAAAGGAAGTCTGCAGGTATGTGTGTCCACATGTATATGCGCATACTTGTATAAACCTATATTCACATACACATAAATTAGCCTTGTAAATTCTACCACCAGGACTGACAACCATTATTCATGAGATCAATGTCCTTATTATTATTATCATTATGGTATTTTGTCCCTCCCTCCTGCCTCTGCATAAGGAACTCTCAGACTGATGGTTATTTAGCAGGCCTCACCCAGTCACTCA
Organism: Sceloporus undulatus; assembly: GCF_019175285.1. Classification (NCBI taxonomy): domain Eukaryota; kingdom Metazoa; phylum Chordata; class Lepidosauria; order Squamata; family Phrynosomatidae; genus Sceloporus; species Sceloporus undulatus. The sequence goes on along the minus strand of NC_056525.1, from coordinate 154,440,957 downwards.
CTATTCAGAATATTGCTTATTCAGCTGTAGCACTGCTTGTCATTAAGTTCAGAAAATCTCACAGTAACTGGGTCATAGAAATACAGATGCAGGGAAATAGGTTTCTGTTAATATTCTCAAGTGTGAGCATTACAACTCACATTTTCCCTCATGATAATGCCTGCTGTATTTCCTGGGCCTCTATCAAAGTAGCTTTCCCCTGATGTGTGATCCCTATTTCCAGGCTTAGTCCAAAATTCTAAGCACAACACCACACTTGTCAGATATATGTCTGTTTGGTGGGTCACAAGTCATGTTTGTTAACATATATCATCAGTCACATATGGACAAAACCCAGAAGAAATCCAAGGTCCTGATGGCCTGAATACAATGATTCAGGCTGGAGACACATGCAATAATAAAAAGTGGCTCAAGAATGCCTTCCCAGCTGGGACACAACACATCTTTAAAGTGGAAGTGACAGGCAAACATACAAGCTAACCAAATGCTTACCCTTACAGTCAGGTAAAGCCAGCAGTGAAGGAGGGAAGCAGTGAATATTTGTATGCTTCTCTGCCCAGTTTTTGGTGTGAAAAAGCAGCAACAACATGCTCAAATTGAGGTCAGTTCTCTTTATTCATCCTGCTTGCATAGTACTATCTTCACCCCAGCCCTGCTTTAAATAATGTGTTGTACCTTTGCTGTAAACCCAAATAAAGCTATCCTCATACACTATGATATGCAAATCTTCTCTTCCTTCCTTCCATCTGGTTTGATTTGCAAATGGCCTTGATAAACCATGTTATTCCACCCACCCCTCTAAAAACTGAGATATTTAATTCAAAGTAAAAGTCCAAATCCACTTAGAATCCCACTGTATTTCTGATGGACTTGCAATAAAATCTGTATCTATTTCTAAATAGACTTCCCCGATCCCATAAGCATTCCTTCTGGCCCTCACAGCAACACCCACCCACCCCACACACACTTATCTGGCTGTTTCACTGGCTTCAATAGTTGCTGCTGTAGATGCATCCAAGAGAAGAGCCAGAATCATTTTGGTCCCTTACAATGGCCCTATTACAGTAGCTTAGGCAATGTTGGCAGGCAAGCACAGCAGCCATGGCATAGGTAATGCATTCAAGAAATATGCTTTTGCAGTCTGCAGATTTTGTTTGTTTTCCCTTATCATTAATGACACAATCAAGGAAGAAGTGCAAATGCTGGCATAGTTCTAGCCACAGTTTCTTCATCCTTCCACTCTCTATCCTTCTTTCCTGTTTTCTCCTGACTTTTTCTTTTTCTGCAGTTTCATGTTTGCCTCCTTCCCTGACCCTTGCAGTGACTTTACAACAATATTTCCCATGACAAGGATGCTAGAAAATGTAATTTTCCAACATACAAGCTCTGTTTTTTCTATCCTTTGCAACAGCCAGGAGTTGTAAAAGATTGTAAGGGACATTCTTTTACAGATTGCAATCTCTCAGTTGGTGAAGAGTTGAGGAAAAGGAAATATAATCTAGTTCAGAATATTAGTGCATGTTCTCAAAGTTCACATTTTGAACTGGGTCACTAAAAAAATTATGACACTATTACTAATATTCTAAATGTCTTTACGTACACAGAATGCTCTTCTAACACTTACTTCGTCCTGTTGCAACTATTCTACACAAGGCATGCTATCTGCACAAGAAAGTGGCAAGGGCACTGATGGCTCTCTGACATGGCAATGTCAGGTGTATATTATGTGTCTTGCTTCATTCAGGGAGGATGTATAATACTTGAAAGTTGTTCTGGCATAACCTGTGAAAGCTATATGGATAAAGATTGTGGCATTGCCTTCTTGAATGATGTACAGCTCTCCCCCTTTGATCTTTTAAGGATGATTAAAATTTGGCTATTAGATCACATCAATATGTCATATGAAAAAAAGATCCATTACTTGAGCTAACCAAGCAAGGCCTTTTAGGGGTATTCTATCACACAAAGAAAGAGGCTGCAATGAATTTATCATGGACTCATCAAGGCTTTGGATGTGGAACTATAACTAATGAGGTCTCAGACTTTTAACATTATGTAGTCAGCTGCAGCTGCACAATGGCCAAGGTTTCTCCTTCCTATCAGAGTTACAATATGATTAATAAATCCAATCAAAAATTCACCAAACAGTGGCCCCATACAGACTGCCAAAATAAAACTGCTTCAGGTCACTTTGGAGGTATGCTGTTTAAATGATGCATGCATCCTAAGAGTCTGGAATCTGTGCCAAAGCTGCGCTCCAGTCCTTAGGACTGGATTGTGGCTTTGACACAGATTCCAGACTCTTAGGACTCATGCAGCATTTAAACAGCATACTTCCAAAGTGACCCGAAGCAGCTTTATATTGGCCTGCCTGTATGGGGCCAGTGATACTTTTATTGGCCAAGGAAAATGTCCAATATGCATGTTTTAAGCTTTCAAAGCTTCACTGGCTTCTTCATCAGGCAAGGTATTACAAACCAAACAAGAAAAAACTGAAGATGTTAGTCATAGGCCTGCTTTTTGTGTTTCTGTTCTTAAATTAAGATGGTATGGAGGAGCATATGCCCAACAAGGCTACCCCTGGATGTAGTGTGAATAATACTTGGAGAAGAAAGAATGTTACCCGAACATAGCATTGCTGACTCATTGTGTGTGTGTGTGTGTGTATGTGCCTTCAAATTGTATGTTGAATTATGGTGACCCCATGAATACAGTTTTCTTAGGCAAGGAATATCCAGAGGTGGTTTTGCCAGTTCCTCCCTCTGAAATATAGCTACAGCATCCAGTATTCATTGGCAATTTTCCATCTAAGTACTAACCAAAGTGACCCTGCTTAGCTTCCAAGATTAGATGAGATCTGGTACTTTTAGGGTATTTAGGCCCTGTAACTGCTAGACAAAGACAAATGTGTAAACTTAGCCACAAATCCATGGAATTGGCAGAACAGTTGGTTTTTTAAATTATTATTTAACATTTTGGTTTTCATTAGTTTAAAAAGTATTCAAATTAAAATATGCATATACCATGCAGAACAGTTGTCTGGCAAAAGAGGAAACAAGCAGCACAAAGTCAAATGTTTTCCCTTTCTTTTTGTCTAAGCCCTGGACTCTAATAAGAGTTTGGACAGAAATGTGCAAAAGCTGATTTTAAAGCCCCAAGGCTGAGAGGCACATCCAGTATATCTGTTGTTTGTAAATGCTACAAGGTTTTTAGTATATTAACTGTCTGGGACACAACTAAATTATTAAACTGTAGCTTTGTTCTCTGCTTCTTCTGTTTGTTTGTTTTTTAAAAAAATAAATCTAAATCACTTCCTTTCATTTTTCAGAAAATTATTGTCATCATCACCTTTTTCTTCTTCATTATCTATTTCATGTAATTTAGTTCTAAGCATATTTTAATCTAAACTGAAAATAATTCAGTTATTTTCCTCTTTCCATCCACTCAGACCCCAAACCCACCTTCTCACTCGTACTGGATTCTCCTAGCCATTCTCCCACTTTTTTGTTCATGCACATCATGTGGTTCTTGCTCCTGCTTTGGCAATGGTAGTCAGGAGAGATGAAAAATGGAAGGCAAATGGTTCTTGCACCCCAAGTCTAGCTCCAGATGTACTACAAAAAGGCAGGCTGTGCACATACACAGACCTCAGAAAGATAGGTTGCCTAGTGTTCCTCAGAAACTGACAAAGTAGAATTTGTACCACAATTCCCAGAATTCCCCAGCCAACCTGGGGAAAAGTCAGGTTTTTGAGAGTTGAAAACTAAATCTAAGGATTTTGGGATCCACTGGCCCCCAAAAGGTAACATCCCCTTGCTGTGGTAACCTATATGCCTTTGGAGGAAAGCCTCTAGCCATAACTAGAATCCAGCAGTCAAGTAAATGCATAAAAGTGAAGATTACGCTTTATAGCTATGATAGAAGTTTTTTCAGGGCTTGCAGGATTGGACCTCATCATACCACCAATTGTGACAGGATTGATCCTACTAAGGCACTATACAGACCGCCCAAAAAGTTTTACTGTGTTTTGTGTTTTACTGCACATGGGAGCCGTAGCAGACAAACCACACAGCTCCCTTGCACAGCAAAAAGAACCTGCAAAAAGCGGGTTCTTTCTGCAGCGACATAAGCATGTTGCAGTGTGGCAATGGTGCACTCGTGACATCCTTATAGGGGCATGACGTGCTGACGCTAAGCGTCCATCATGTCAAAATGGCGGTGCCCATGTGTATAGGGCACCATTTTGACGCCCTCGTCATGTGCTAGGGGTGAGGCCAGTATGGGCGGTGCGCCCTCGGCCAACCCGTAGCACATGACAGGGGCACCGCAAAGGCCCGTCTGGATCGGGCCTATCTTAAATTTTCTGGTTTTCTGCTCAGGCTTTCCTTTTCCTTCCTTCCTTCCTTCCTTCCTTCCTTCCTTCCTTCCTTTTTCTTCTTCTTTTTTTGGTGAGGCAGGAGGACATAGCTTAATCTCATTCTAGTCCAAACAGAACTTGAAAGAGCGTGCTCATCAGTCATGTAAATCAGTGTAAGTGTATGTCTGTGTGGGGATTTTTCCTGAATGAGATGGCTTCCATTTTTGAATTCGGCCACTCATAACCTTGAAGCGAACATACTAAGTGCCTCTGTGTGTCTTCCAACTCCCCTAACTTCTACATATACATGCTGATACATGTATCACAACATAGTGGTCCTAGTGTTGAATTTATTGTGTAATAACTCAAATCAAGGTGGTGTTGGAGCCACTGACCTTCAGCCTTGTCTACAACACATTAAGTGTGACTTACTGCATAATATTTCCAACATTATTGTGATTCATGGCTTAACCACAGCACCATGTAACTGCCCAGTACGTGGGAAGAACCTTAATAATATTGTCACTAGAACATAGTAAATAATCTCACCTTCAAGGATAGATTCAATATATCACAATAACACAAGCTTAAAACTTGCTTATAAGACTCAGAATGTAGGTCTAATTTTCTTCAAGCCAATGGGGATTTAATTGTAAGAACAAAATTGCTGACTGAGCATGAAAAAAGAACAGTTTTCTAGTGCAGTTAATAGCCAGCCAGACTGACATGAACCTATAGCTGATTTTTGAACTCTGAGAGTTTTAAGGGTTTAGAATATCACTTTCATACTTTGAAACTAATCAAATCCAGTGATGGACCCACAGGGCTTAAAAGACAGGAAGAGTTCCACAGTGTTAGGATATAATTTAGGGATGGAGAAAATGGAGGCTGCAGTCCTCATGTAGTCCCAAAACCCTACTTCTGCAGCCATTTTAGCCTGCTGGAGACCCCTGAAGCCTTAACAAACCCACCATTCAAAACGTGGGGTAATCTGGGGGGTGATTTTTTTCACATGAAAATGGTCTCAAATCCACCCAACCCATCCACAAATGGAATGGTTGTCCAAAGCAACCAGATGGCATACAACTTTGAAGAAAAATGGTTGCAGTTAGATCCAAATGCTGACTGGAAGTTATGTTGTGTTATTGCCAGTGTGACCGGACATGTGGTGTGGGTGGGATTGTGGGCAAAGAGGTTGTAGGGTCGAATATTGGCCTACATCTGCCAGTGAGTTGCTCAACCCTGGTATAGATAGATAGAAGCAGCGATATGAAAATAAAGTAAAATATAACAAGGGGAAGGAGGCACTACAAAATTTTGGAGAACAAGCCCCTTCTGGCCATGTGGGTACTGGGGGATTTTTAAAGTCCAGGAAATAAACTTTAAAATCCATTAGCAAGACAAAAAGCTACTGCCTTTGAGATCCTCTCAAATCCTTTGTGAGGTTACAAGGCCTTTGTTAGAATTTCTCAGGAAGCCCCCATCCTTTTGCTTCATGAATACTTTAGATGTTGTTAAGGTAAAACAGAGAGGAAACAACACAAGAAGAGAATCAACAAAGAGATAAATGAATAGCTCTTAGAGCAAATAAAGCCCGAAGTCTCCCTAGAAGCCAAAATGACTAAACTGAAGCTGTTGTATTTTGAACATATTATGAGATGACATAATTCATTGCAAACTGGAAGGCAGTAGGAAAATGCAGTAATGCTTAGTTAACTGGAAGGCAGTAGGAAAAAAGGAAGACTATATTACAGGTGGATTGACTCAATCAAGGAAATCATGGACTAGAGTTCTTAGGCTTTTACAAGACTGTTAATAACATGGTGTTGTGGAGATCTCTCATCAAGAGGGGCACATTAGTCAAAGTTAACTCGATGGTAATCAAGAACAAGACCACTGATTTTAACTAGTCTACACAAAGTAGGGTTAACATTGGATTTATCCCATATATTCAATCTGCTGAGCCAATGGGAAGAATTTAGCAGATGCACTGTTTACCTTGCTGTGTCTAGTCATGAGTCAAGGCAGCCCTAGATAGAGCATGTTATAGTTCTCCCATCACTGAGAGCCCTTACAGCAAGTCTGTACCTCTCAGCATAAATTGCCTCACAAGGTTGTTGTAATATTAAGATCCATTCCTTTGAAGGATGGGTTAGCGAGAAAACAAAAGACTAGAGGGCTTGTGATTTTGGAACAGTATTTTTCATAGCCCCATAATTCTGTCCGAATAAAACAATAATTTAATCAACATGTTCTTTCAAGTCTTTTTTTAGTTGAACAAATAATTCTTTTTGGTTTTGCTTCCTGCACAATCTAATTTAGAATTGTTTACAGCTACAAAAACTATTAAATATTCCAATGACATAATATAAAAATAATCAAATTAGTTTCAGAACCTGTAGAATCCATTGGTTTAAAGATGTATGGCTTGTTCAAGAGATTTCAATGTTTTACTTTAAAAATGAACCAATTTCAAATGCCCAAGATACCTACTGTGTTCTAAATGAACTTCAAAACAACATGGAAAAATAAACCCACTTTCACACATAAATGTTTTATAGCAGCAGAAAATAAGAAGCTGAGAGATGGTGGGACACAACCAACAAAAACATTTTGTGAGCAAACCTCATTAAAATGAACATGAGTTGAGGGGGAAAGGACACTTTTGCAGCTGGGGATAAGAATATGTGGGGTTATAATACACTGCCATATATTGTGTGGCAGGCATTAAAGTTGGCATCAGAATGAAAACATAAGAGAGAAGGGAGTCAAATGTAAAGTAATATGTTGTGTAGATATATTTTTAAACAATATTACTTGAAGAGCAGCAGTTGTGGTGTAGAGCTTTGCATTGCATATGTAGAATGAGTTTGGACTGCTTCTCTTGAACAAGCCAGAATTCAACAAACCACAACCTGATGCATTATATGCAAACATGGGCTTACATTCTGTACTGCAGTTATAAATTCATAACTGCTTCATATGGAGTAAGATGACGTTGTTTTACTGTAAGACTACATAAATGGCCCCCTCAGCCTGCCTCTTCAGCTACCATTTTGATGACAAAGAGGGTCATATTTACTCTCCCCCCACACACACACACTAGCAAGTGAGGCTGCAACAATCAGAAGCAGGAGTCTGTTGTAATTCTTTGTGACATCCCCATTCACTGGTGGGAGGCAACTGGAAACATGATCCACCTTTTCAGTCAGAGGCTGAACATACCTCCTTCTCTGGATGTGGCTGATGACCGTAAAGGTGGACTAGAATAGTCAGGCCAGGAGACATTACTTAGTCCCGGTACACATGGGCCATTTGTGATGCCCTCATCACGTGCTATGGTTGCCTGGGGGTGGAGCACGCACAAGCTCTGCAACCCTAGCACATGATGAGGGTGTAACAATGGCAGTGCCCTGTATACATGAGCGCCGCCATTGTTATGTAAGTGCTGTGCAGCATCCGCACAGTCCTGTGCGGCACTTAAGTAACCACTGTGTGAGTAGCGCACTTGTTATGCCGCCACCATAGCGTAAAAAGAACCCACTTTTTGTGGGTCCTTTTTCCTCCACAGGGAAGCAATGCGGTTTGGCAGCTGTGGCTTCCCTGCAGAGGAAAACAGGTGCCGGCAGGCCGTCCTTTTTTGGGAGGTGTGTACCGCGCCTTAGTTATGTATATGTAGCTAAGTAGCTCATGTAGACTTTTGACTACATTAATTCCCAAGATAATCAGATTTCAGGTCCTGATCATAGGGTTGGTTTTTGATTGGCACTGTCCTTACAATTTAAGCAAGACATTTATATTCCTTTTTGCATTATACCTATGGATTACTAAACTGAAGAATCTCAAAGGCCTAATGTTTTGCCTCATTAACATATTAAGTTTTGAAAAAAATATATGTAGATCTTTCCCTCTCCTTTGATTTTAGGGTCATCTAATTAAATGGTAGGAGGTTCACATGAGACAAAAGAAAATTATTGTTAAACTGTGGAATTATCTGCGATGAAACAGAATGATGATGAACTTGGGCTCCTCCAAAGGTGGCTTAGATGGATTCATTGAGGATAAGACTATGATATGCTATGGTGGACATAATGGTTATCTGTTATCTCCAGTATCGAGATCAGTATACTCTAAATACCAACTGCTATAAATGGAAGACAAATAGTGTGAAGTGCTGCTGTATTTATCTTCCTGCCAGGGTTCCTGTAGGGAACTAGTTAGCCACTATGATATGCTTGACTGTATAAATCTTTTGTTCAATCCAACATGGCTTATTTTGCACACATTCTTCTACTTTTTCTTCTGGAGAAGTTGGTAAAATTTCCTGTGAGCAGCTGTGTTTCACCACTGTCACAAGAATAGACTACAAAGTACAGTGGTACCCCGGGATACGAATGCGCCGGGTTACGAATTTTTCGGGATACGAAAAAATCCCATAGGGATTTATTGCTTCGGCTTACGAAGGTTTCTTCGGGTTACGAAAAAACCGCGGCGCTATTTTCCGCCACCGGAGGGCAGCAGAGAGCTATTTTTCCATTAGCGCCTATGGGAATTCGGCTTACGAAGGTATTTCGGGTTACGAAATTAACCGCGGAACGAATTAATTTCGTAACCCGGGGTACCACTGTAACTGTAATACTGAGGTGTGTTGTGGAATCAACATTTGTAGGCAAAAGTCTTTATGTTCTGTTTTTGCTCCAATCTCTCCATTCCCATTCTAACTGCTGTGGAAAGAAACACTGTAGCATGAAATACTGAGATGGAAGATTCAACAGATGAAACAACAGTTTCAGTCCTTCCTTTGTTCATCTCCTAAATTCTTCTCCTCTTGAGAAAAAATGTATGCAATGTATAATTTTCTTCCCCTGGGAGCAACTAGCTCTGGTGAAAAATGAATTGCTACTCAAATTCCATGCACATCAGGAAGAATATCACAATATGCGTTAAGCAGTGGAACCTATTTGACTGTGCAGAGGACTTAGACTCACATGAAATGTTTATCTTTGATCTTAGGCACATTATGCAACTTCCCTTCTTGCACTTAATACAGATTTCAATCACTGTTGTGTTTTTCCCCCTCCATTTCAGAGCATTGGCTCAAGTTGCACTTTAATAGATTTAGCTAGTGCTAAGGTCATATTAAAGTTGCTAAAAAGGTTATTTATTCTCCATTCTGTGTTACATAATGGTCACAATGCTTTATAATTGGTGTTTTTCACCCTGTAAAAGAATACTTGTATAACACATTGGTTTTTTTAGATTCTAATCTGAAAACAGTTTCAAAGCATTCTATTCATGTATAGGAAAGGGTAATTTATAGAACAATCATTTCTAAGAAATGTTACCTAAAGAAAAGTGGGTGGTTGGGGAGGATCACCACCAAATATGACACTATTATTTTAATTATTGGGGAAATTACCTTTGTAATAGGCTGAATAACCTTTAGGACCATTTGCACCTGTCTATACCAATGCTAACTGAAAAGAACTCCAGGTCTTGGGTAAGTTAAGAGAATTTCAGTTAGAAAATATGCAGAGTACAGTCACACAATAGCAATTCATATAGACACACCATTCAGAGCTAACTGAAATGGAAATATGAAAAGTGATAGCAGCGGTTTAGGGGTTTGCAGGGGGTGATAATCACCCGTCTGATGAGCAAACCATGGAAATCTGGAGTGACTCAGACTGAGAAATCTGACGGCAATGCATTCGCATACATGGAGGGCAGCCTGGAACAAACTGTAAGCACATTGAGAAAGCTGGAGAGGCTCAGACACAGAACATACACAGAGCTCAGAGGTGTATGCCAGCTGTGTAAAAAGAGGACAGGTTTTTCAGATGTTTACCTAAACTCAAGCCCTAAGTGATGGGCTCTCTTGTCAGGTAACAAAGGCTAGATGTCTTTGTTCTATGGAATGTCCTCAGGGTTGCCAGGGTTCCCTTCCACTATGACCACAGTCCACATTCCTCCCTCCATAACTGTCATCCTCCGGCCTATGAGGGAGTTGACCAGGCAGGCCCAGCTCCATCAGGGTTAGTCTGAAGAAAGAGACTCCTCTCTCCATAACTGTCATCCTCCGGCCTATGAGGGAGTTGACCAGGCAAGCCTAGCTCCACCAAGGCTAGCCTGTAGAAGAAGAGCCCTCCTTCCAGTCCATCTGCCTTGGTCCAGGCCTCAGAGAGAGAGAAGAATGCTGGACCTGATCCCCTCCCCTCCTCACCATTCCCTTCTCCTTTTGTGTCGTGTCTTTTTAGATTGTAAGCCTGAGGGCAGAGAACTGTCTAGTATCGCCTCTGATGTAAGCTGCCTGGATTCCCAGTGATTGGGCGGCATATAAATAAATCCTATTATTATTATTATTATTATTATTATTAGATGTCCTTTCCCAGGAATTACCAATGGCATGCTGGATCAGCTGATGGCCTTAACTTTAGTGTGACAAAACAACTATTGGATAAGGATAACCCCAGGATGACTGGGCAGGGACATTTGGCTGGGAACACAACAGGGAATAGGCAGGGAGATTGGCTTACTGCTTTGACTGGAAGGAGATTCTTTGTCTCAAGGTGGAAGAGGAAATGTAGATGACTTGGGGAAAGGAACGACCAATTAATACAGCCATCTGGATTTGTCTTATTACCTGTTATGCAAATAACTTGGGACCCCCCCCCCCTTATCTCCTAGGAACTTCACAAGGTATTCCTGAAAGATCATATCTCCAGATATGGGATATGAAAATATGGGCCCCCCAAAATACAGTGCTAGATGTCCAGGGTGTGCTAACAGAAGTCCTCAAAAATGTACCCACATGAGAAAAAGATGTTTGAAAACACAAGACAATTCTGTTTTACAGGTAAATGTACACTTGAAATCTATCTAAATATGACTTGTGTTGCTGCATTTTTACCTTAATTAAAGAGCAGTTCTGTTACTGGGTAATAGAAACACAGTTGCCATACTGTATCAGGAAGACGTTACAATGCCTTTTTTAAAACTTTCCATCAGCAATTCATTGGCAACTGATTATGTGGGCCTTTGGCTTGATCCAGCATGGCTCTCCTTGTCAGAGGTTTGAACTTTTCCCCTTCTGTATTTTTAGTGAAACTTTTTTTTGGCAGGGAGTTTAAAGGTATGGAGTGATGATGACTTTTAGATTAAAATGGGAGGTGGTTTCTTTCCATCCAGTTATGCAGCTGCCAGTCTGGATTGTGATCATGCTTACTTAATTCTGAGCAACAAAGAAGGATCTTTAGCTTTATAATACACATTTTAGTATTAGTAGTCTG
>NC_056525.1:154337861-154429301 GCF_019175285.1 Sceloporus undulatus | reverse complement strand
TAACCCCGCTTCGATCCTTTGGGAGAGGCGAGGAAACACAAATAAATTTTATTATTATTATTATTATTATTATTATTATTATTATTATTATTATTATTATTTAGGGCAGAAGTCAGTTTGACCCTAAGGAGATTATTGCACTCCTTTTAAACCGATTTTACGGGATAAAGTCAAATTTAAATTTAAAAGTGGGTGTTATCAGCAAGCTCCTATTTTTGAAAAGCAACTGGATAAGCATGACTGGGGTCTGGGCTGCAGATGGGTTGCACTCATCCAGTCCCAGCTGAGTGTGATAATAAGTGATCATTACTGGTTACAGGTCACAGCTGAAACAAATAAATGCTATGAAATACATATTACAAAGGCTGAACACAAGAATGTGTTCATTCTTTGACTCATTTTCAGAAGAGAAAAAAAAAGCAATTAGTAAAATAAAGAATATTTGTTAATATTTATATCTTCAATGGAAAAGATGTCTTGATGTTCAAGATAGCCCACCAAAAAAAGGAGACCAGCAGATTCTTTGTACTTTAGGAGTTCATTGGGTGGACTGGGGGGGGGGGGATATTTCTACATAAGTATATGTGGTTTTCACATGTAGAAAACATATTTTGGGACAGCAAACATCTATTTTGTGAAAAAAATACAGTGCAAGTAATCATGCTGGGAGCCAGTGTGGTGTAGTGGTTTGAGCACTGGATTATTATTATTATTATTATTATTATTATTATTATTATTATTATTATTATTTCTATCTTCCTGCCTCTCCCCATGGATCGAAGCAGGATCACAACAAGGTTAAAATCACAAAATTAAAATTACAACAAAATTAAAACCACAATAAAATAAAAACATAAAACCTAAAAAACATCAAATCTAAAACAATAGCATTCCTCAATCAAGCGGTCAGCTGGACTCGTTCCATACTAATGATCTACATAGGAGGTCAGAAGGATAAGCATGGCGAAAGAGTTCTGTCTTTACTGCCTTCTTAAAGATTTCTAGAGATGTAATAAGGCGGGTCTCTTCTGAGAGTCCATTCCAAAGTTTGGGGGCAGCTATACCAAATGCCTTCAGGGAAGTAGAAACATGTTTGGATGATGGTATTTCCAACAAATATTTCCCACTTGTTCTAAGAGTGCAGGGCGGATTGCATAGGGAGATGCGTTACCGTAAGTAACCCAGACCCAAGCCATGTAGGGCTTTAAAGGTAATGACCAACACCTTGTACTGTGCCCAGAAGCTAATTGGGAGCCAGTGTAGATCTTTCAAAATAAGTGTTATATGGTCAAATCTTGAAGAGTTAGTGACCAGCTTGGCTGCCATGTTTTGCACTAATTGAAGCTTCCGAACTTGATACAAGGGTAGCACCATGGAGAATGCATTGCAGAAATCGAGACGAGAGATTACCAGAGCGTATACTACAGCTTCAAGGTCCTTTCAGTCAAGGTAGGGTTGCAGTTGGCATATCAACCGAAGTTGGTACCAAGCATTTCTGGTCGTCGCATCCACTTGAGATGACAAACGTAAGGACGGATCCAGAAGTACTCCCAAACTGCAAACTTCATCCTTCAAGGGAAGTGTGATCCTATCAAGGAGTGGTGGACAAATTTCCCTCCCCGGACCTAAGGAACCTATGGCAAGTACCTCCGTTTTCTCTGGATTCAGCTTGAGTTTGTTTTTCCTCATCCAGCCCATTACTGACTCAAGGCAGGGATTCAGAGGGGAGAAGTCATCCTTAGTCACTGTAGCAGTCGGGGGCATAGAGAAGCATATTTGGGTATCATCAGCGTACTGATAACCCCGCACACCATGTTTCTGGATGATCTCTCCCAGCGGTTTCATGTAAATGTTAAATAGCATGGGGGACAGAATGGTGCCTTGAGGGATGCCAGATGTCAGCTCTTTTCTAGAAGAGCAACTGTCCCCCAGCCTCACCATCTGGAACCTGCCTGAGAGGTAGGATCGGAGCCACTGGAGTGCAGTGCCCCCAATACCCAACTCCTTCAAGCGTTCCAGAAGGATACCATGGTCGATAGTATCAAAAGCCACTGAGATGTCCAAGAGCACTAACAGGGCCACACTTCCAGATCAGGGTTTGAATCCTTGCTAGGCCATGTAAACCCACTCTCATACTCTCTCAGCCTCCAAGGATGGCAATGGCAAACCACTTCTACAAAAACCTACCCAAAAATCCCATGATAGATTTGCCTTAGGATCACCATAAGTCGGAAATGACTTGAAAGCACACAACAACAACAACAACAACAACAATTGTGCAAAACATTGGCTGGCATTCTGTTCAATATTTATGATATCATAATCCCAATTTATAATCTCATAAATACTGGGTTTTATGTTTATGGCCATTAATGGCCAAACAGACACCCCCCCTTCCCCCAACTACCTCTTAAGCCAGATGGTATCACAATTGAAAGGTTTCTGAGACACTACTTACTAGGGCACTAGAAAATGATGGCTGCAGCACTCTCCCATTTGCAATTGCATCCCAAGGTAGTCTCTCTAGTTGCCTGTCTCAATGCAATCACTTTTAGCTTTGTTTTGGGCTACAGTTCCCTGACTCCCCCAACAAGCATGGCCATGCCTTAGGGATTCTGGCACCTGAAACCCCAGATATACAATTTTTCCAAATTCGGACTTGGCTAACTTTTTAATAAAAAATACAGGAAAGATCTGATCAAAAAGAGAAGCAGCAAATGTCTTGGGTCAGACGAAAATCAAATACCTTACACCTAATCAAAGTCATTACTTGTAAATGAAATACTTTTTTCACTATTAACTTCTAAGAGCCTAATCCTAAAGCACGCTGTGTCAACAGACTGGATAATAGGATAGGGAGTATGAACAGCTGCATCAGCTCAAAATTACAAAACATGATGATCAAGCAACATTAACAACAATATGCTGGCACAGAAGTTTGGAATTGGAATGTCAGATGCATCCTATAAAAAGTCAATGAAGTGAAATGCACAGTGCTGATTACTGCAATGACCAACTTCCCCCTGTTCCTTCTTCTTGGGCACCTTCACTCAGAGATACGCTATCATGTAATTGCTTCATAGAATATGTGTACAGAGAGTGAACTTTAATTAGTAGTTTAAATGTATGCCAAACTGGATCATTTTGAATCCCAATTAAAATTAACCACAGCAATTAATTCAGACTTATTAGTCACCAGCTTGTTCTCAAATTCCAGCTGCTGACATTTTCAAGGAAAAAAAAAACATTGAGCAGTGTTTGCTGAAAAGATGGCACACAAAATAATCATCGGGGAACATTATGTTAGTTAGTTAGTTGTCAGAAAGATGCTAAGTCCTTTCCATCTGGCTCACTGTCACTGTTACAAAGGGTCTACAAATCATACAGGATGTCAAATCAGCCATGGAATAATAGGAGAAAACTTCCATTAAGCTACAGATCAACACTGAATGGAATAAATTCCTGCATCAGTTAAATTAATCATCACTATTAACAATCTGAAGAAACCAGAAACCATGGATTTATTTGTATACATTTGTCAAGGTACATAATAATAATAATTCCTGAAGTAAAAAGAACATTCATCAGAAAGATATGCTTTAGCAATACATTATTGATAACAACAGTAATACCTGAAATAATATTATTCATTTGTTACTCTTTGAAGAAGCAAAGGCTTGAGTCAAAACCACCAAAAATTACAATAGTGTCAAAACTCATTTGGGGTAGCTTCCCTCTTAAATTTTAATACAGCTTGTTCAGATTCACTAAAATTTGCATTTCTTTTCAAAATGTCTTTCTTTCCTTATTTTCATTTAATAAAAGAACTCCATATAAGAGAACTCCAGGCAGAGATTTTTTTTTACAAAGGGAGAAAGATAATTTTGCTTACTATTTCAAAATGTTAAAACTATTTATTATCAAGAACACAGCAGAAATTGTGCATAAATTAATTTTTGGATGCCCTGTAGAAATAGTTTTCTGGATTGATATGAATACATGTGTGTGAATTTGTATTTTTAATATTGTCATTTATGTCAGTATGCAGATGATACTCACCTGTATGTCTGTGTTACATTGGAGTTAGGTGGGGCCATGCAAAACCTGGACTGGAATTTGGAGGCAGTGCTGGGCTGGATGATGGTTTATCAATTGATACTGGAATTGAAGTATTGAATTATTTCAACTTCACAGATGCTGAACTGAACCTAGAAAGGTTGCTTATTTTAAAAAAAATGCTATGGAGAAGGATCCTCTCTAAATGTATTCAGCAATCAGACTTTACATATCAAATTCTGTAGGTCTGTGTACTGGCATAATGACTGACACTGCATTATTGTTTTTAGGTATCTGACACGGTTAACATATGCAATCTGCTGTTTTGGATCCACACTCCAAACATACAAAACCACCATGGTCAAGGAGCAGGAATGATAAGGGAAAATAACTCCAACAAAATTTGGAGGGTCATAATCCTATCATGTAAAGGAGCTTGCATCCATTGGCCATTGCACATGGTTCATAATGAGAAAATACCTACATTTTGAAAAGAATGAGCAGATGGATGGATGGATGGATGGATGGATGGAGGCTTCATCACACTTAAGTTTATCACACAGCCCCAGGGACGTGATGGGGGCGGGACAAGAGGGAGCAGGATGGGAACAGAATGGGGCAAGGGACGTATTTTACCACATGCCAGAACACTGCCAACACTGCCGGAAGTCGCCATTCCATTCCCGATCCGTCCCAGAGGAGGCGATTTTCAGGAACTGTTCCGAAGCATTCCTGAAAATCACCTCCTCTGGGATGGATTGAGAACGGAATGGGAACTTTCAGTGGCGTTGGCAGCATTCCATCTTGTGGTAAAATGCATCCCTTGCCTCAATCTGTTCCCATCCCACTCCCTTTCATCCCACCCTATCACATCCCTGGGGGCTGTACGTTAAACTTAGCAATTTCTAGCTCATTTGGCCAAATCATTCAGGCTGATTAGGGCTGATTTGGAGCATACAGGATCCAATTCTACATAGCATTTACAAGGCCCAAAGCAGTTTGGACCAATGTAGGAAGTCAGATATTAAAAACAAGAACAGAAAAGCGCATTACATTTTCTCTAGCATGACCATAATGTTATAAAGTGAAGGAGCAGGACAACTGAAAAGTGCCATCTCAAGCAAAAATCTCATTTGCACTCTCCGGTCACAGTACTTACAGACTGGAATTGTGGGATGCTATTAAATTTATAAATTGTCTCATGGTGCTCTTCAGTCATTTACTAGATTAGCTGTTAGTAGCAAATCATAATTTGAAATAGCTATAGTAAAGCTTTTAATTCTCATCTGTGCTAGTGGTCTAAGTCTTTGTCATTTCATTTCTTAATCCTTTGTTTATCTAATTTACAATGTTACTTTAATTATCTTGTTGCTTTCTTTTTAATTTGTCTTCCACTGTCAGGAAGGCTTGGTTTGACCCCAATGGCACGGGCAAGACATAGCAACAGTCATATCTCCATGACAGAGACAACCCCTGAGATGAAAACCAAGCAGTATGAGGCACCCTAGAAAATCCAACATTTTCTGGGGGCACTTTGCAGAAGGAGTAGATCCAAGGATGGCTATCTACCTTCAGTGTAGGCAGGATCAATCAATGTATATTGCCAGGGTGTTACAAAAGTAGCAGCCTACTTAAGTGCATCATGAAGCAGTACCAAGTAGTCCTTCTCAGCATAGAGGCAGAAAAATCCAAGGTAGCAGACTCAAAGGGCCCAAACAAAGAATCTTGAATCACCACCACCTCACAGCAATTCTCATTCTTCCCCACCACGAGACATACAATAAATAGTGTGTGCTATTCAGTGTTTTAGTTGTAGCATGGTGCCTCCCTTCCCAGAGAATACTGCCTACCTGAAAAGGATATTTTAGGCCCGGTACAGATGGGTGGGAAGTGCTGTAACCGGGCCAAAACTAGGGTTCAGGAACATGAAGCAACTGCACGTTCCCAAACCCTAGCATGCAGTGGCAGCCTCCGGTCCACATGGGCGCCGCCATGATGGTGCAGCATCCGCGCATCGCAGACAGGAAGTGGTGTCATGGTGCCACCCTTTCCTGTTTGTAGCACTGCAAAAAAGCCGTTCTGGGCAGCTTCTTTTTGGCAGCACATCGGTGCTGCCAAAAAGAAGCTGCTGTAGCACCGACTCAGAGCAAAGACGGGTGGCACGGTGCTGCCTGTCTGTCGAGCCCCTTATTTGATTTAGCTGTCTGATGCTCCAATGCCCTGCCTTCCTGCCCAATTCTACCAACTACTGCTGTTGCCTGGTCATACAATTGTGTATTACTTTAGACATCTTTAGCTTTGTTCTTCAAAGCAGTACTTCAGCTAGGAATATTGCTTTAGCATGATGACTTAAAAACTTTACCATCTCAAAAGGATATCATTGGTTAGAAGTATTTACATAGTTGTCTACTGCTGTACTCCATTTCTTCACCAGCCTGGCTCTCTTTCCCTATGTCATGGTTGCTGACTACATAAGCATCCCACCAGGCCACTCAGTGTGTCCTCTGCTGCCATGGGCCACTCACTTCTGACGTCACAATGAGGTATCCAGCAACAAGCACAAATGTGGGCACCATATTCTGACCTTGTAACAAGCAACCTGTGGTGATGGTGGATGTCCTGGTTGGCTCAGTGGGACACCCATGCAAACAGCCACCATGGCATGGAAATGGAGAGCTGTGGATCTTCCTCAAAGACTGTATTTGTGTTGTTGATGTTATATGACTAAATCTTGCAAATTTGACTCCTACTTAAGGTGACCACCCAATAAGTTTGCAGGGTTTTTATTTATTTATTTAAAGGATAAAATTAGGGTTGGCTTACTTATGAAGCTCCATCATTAAAAATGAACAGACCTGAACAGTCTACAGATGAGTAAATTAATGAACAACATTCAGAAAAACAGGCAGGACACTCCAGTAATGATCCTTGATATAACAATAAATTTTGAATATATCTGCATCTCTGTTTCATCTGTAAAATTAAAAAGGTTGATTTAAAATGTGTCCTAAGCAAAATATACAGCAAAGAGTTAAGTTGCAAGACAATGATCACACTTGGGGGAAAAAAAGATATAGCAACTGCTATAATAACCGGTGCAAAGCTAAGAGCTGATTTTTCCAGCTTGCCATCTGGAGTAGTGATTGCAAGCACAATAAATTTGCTTGAAATGGCCAAGCAAGAACACATCCAAGAATTATCCACTGATAGACCAAAAGCAATCTTGTTCACTTTAAATTGTTTTTTAGTATCTTCTGTTATCAGTCGCAGCTTTCCCTAAAAGTTGGCTGGACTTGAAAACAACCAATGAAATTGGCAAGGAAACTCAAACTACAAGACAATTAATTGCATCACTGAGATTTAAAAAAAAAAAACACAGATGGGTGATAGCAAGATTATTTATATCCCAAATAACAATTTAATAAAGCACAAATAAAACAGAGACAAGCCAAGTGCTTGGAATGGATTCTCTTTTCTCTTCGGTAAAGAGAACGTAAGTCAGACAAGGCAAAATGAGCTTAAGAGTCTAAAAAGACAGGACAGATCTGTGTCAGAGTGCCATGAGACATAAACTTGGACTAAAAAGCAAAACAAATCATCATTTCCGATATGAGTTATACTAAGAAACAGCTGGCAGCTTTGTCATCAATTCAAAAAGATGGCAGCATGTCTTGATCTTTAATGGCTTAGGAACAGGTTTTGTTGCTCATAGCATGTCCAGAGATTAATGCAAATGTAATAACTGCCAAAGCTGATAGCAAAATCTACCATGTCAAATAATCACATGTAGCCCTGCAATAAAAGAACACCATTAAATACATGTCAATCATTCAAATGGGGTCAAATGTACAATGTTCCACTGCTGTCTTGCAGATAACAAAAGAACCCAAAATTCTGTGAGGAAAGCTGAAGCTGTCTGGGGACTTTTAATTAGACTGAGGAGAAATAATATTGCAAATCTAAATCAGAAGGCTGTATAATTGCAAACAGAGCCAGCGTGGCATGGCGATTTGAGAGTTGGACTATGAGTCTAGAGACAAGGGTTCGATTTCCAGTTCAGCCATGAATCCACTGGGTTACCTTGGGCAAGTCACATGTTTTCAGCCTCAGGGGAAGGCAATAGCAAACCTCCTCTTACTAAATCTTGCAAAGAAAACCCCATGGTAGATTTGCCTTAGGGTCACCATAAGTCAGGAATGACTTGAAAACAACAACAACATAATTACAAACAGTACTGAAAAACAACATAAATTTTTTTGTCAAAACCACCATACAACATTTTGTGGTTCCATTTCCAAATTCATTTTCAGAGTGTTGAAAAAATTTGGGGCACCTATCAGGGCTAGCCTCAAAGATCTGGACTGAAGCAAATGCACCCTTCCTCTTAAATGATGATGATGATGATGATGATGATGATGATGATGATGATGATATATAGCCTGCCTTTTCACGGGGAATCAAGGTGGGTTGCAACATCTAAAAACAGTGTATTACATATCAAATCTAGTTAAAATTAATCCCCCACCCAACTGCCCATCCCTGATTATAAAACTAAATTAAATTATTTATATTATAAAAACATTGTGATGGTAAGAGCTACATCCACCATTGTTAGAGTTTCTTTATTTTTATTCTTGAGTAAGAAAGTTGTTGTTAACTGTCATCAGACTGACTTCAACATATGGTGAAGGTATGCATGAGAAACCTACAAGCCACCCTGTTATCTATAGTCTTCTTTAGATTTTCCAAACCTAGGATCACTTCTTCCTTTTTTTGAGTCAATCCCTCCATAATGCACTCTCACTTTTCCTACTGTCTTCCATTTTACCAACCAGTATTGTCTTTTCTAATCAGTCATGTCTTCTTATGACATATACAAAAGATGAAAGTCTCAGTTTAGTCATTTTGGCTTCTAGGGAGAGTTCAGGCTTGATTAGTTCTAGGATCCATTTATTTGTCTTTTTGGAAGTCCATGGTATCTGTAGAGCTCTCCCCCAACACCACTGTTGAAGATGAATAAATTGGGTTGATTCTCTTCCTGCCCATTTTCTTCATTGTCAAGCTTTCACAACCATACATAGAAATGGGAAATATGATGGCATGGACAATTCTGACTTTATATCTAGTGATATACAATGTGCCCGCGTCATACGCGGGTGCACTATACGTGGCTTTCAGCATACACTGAAAGCTGTAAGGGAGTGCGCACAGTGCAAGGGGCGATGCATCCCATTAAGGTTAATGGGGCATGCGCCTGTGGTGCATGCACACTGCCATGCTGCCGCACCACTGAGCCATGCACGAGCCCCATTACTTTCAATGGAGCTCGAGCTTACACTTTTTTGTGGAATGGGATATTGCCTAGTTCCTTCATAGCTGTCCTTTTGAACAGGAGGAACACCCCCCCCCACACACACACACACAAATTCTAAAATTCAAAATTCACCTATCACTGCCCAGTTAACCAACACCCCAAGTGTCTGTGAATCAGTAGGAAGTTATGTGGAGTGTTCTTTGCCCATTTCTGTCTCTGATGCTGAAACATAAGAATCTTATACACACATATGCAAACACACTGAATAAAGGCACATGAAGAGAAAGTGGGGAAAGGAAGTATTTTTAAAAAAACTTTTGTTCTAAGTAAGCCAATCTTATATTAGCAACTAACACTTGGCTCCAGGGTGTTATTCTGAAGTTATTATGAATTATGAAACAGTCTTAAATGATATTCAGTTGAGGATAGGAAAAAGCTCTAACACTACTAGCTACATATTTCTGTCCTGCTCATGATCCTTCCAGTTAGCATTCTGTATTTTCATATGCTTACGGAGAAGCTGGGAGTCTAGAATTTGTTGGCTGCATCTGCTGTATTGTTACCTTATTTCTTGAGTAGTTCTGTGCCTGGGACTACATCTGCACTGCAGAAATAATGCAGTTTGATACTTCTTTAACTGCCATGGCTCAGTGCTGAGGAATTCTGGGATTAATAGTTTTGTTAGTTATTTAGCATTCTGTCAGAGAATTCTTGTGCCACAGCAAACTATAGATCCCAGAATTACATAGCATTGAGCCATGGCAGATAAAGAGATGTCAAACTGCATTATTTCTGCAGTGCAGATGCAGCCCTTGTCCAGCCTACAATCAGGTAGAATTCCTCCATTATTCCCAGGACTCTCTCTCATGTAACTGTTTCATAACCTTTAATCTTTGAAACACCTGGAAGCTTTTCATACCTTACAGCAGATGCTACGTTGTCCAAGATCATGGCAAGATGCCATTATTACAGCAATATACAAGGCCAACCAAGTTTGTTTCTTTAGTGGCTTTTGCTAAAAACAAGCAGACAAATTAAGGGACTGTACAGATTGATCTCGGCCCTGATCTCTCCATGGTGCAAAAAGGAGAAAAGCAGCTCCTTTTTGCTCCCTAGAAAGAATGCCATAGTTACCAGCACACAAGTTTTCCACACTCCTTTGGGGCTGTGTCATGTAGATGCAGTGCTAGAGGAGTGCAGTGATGCTGCATGCCATGTGGAGTGGTGCGCAGTATCATGCCAGCCTGGAGCAGAGTTGGGGTATATGTCATGTGGACACCACAGTCTGACTATATCTCCCGGCCGGTGTTATAGGCCAGTCTGTACAGCCCTAGAGCACAGTTAAAAACACATTAAAGAAAACTTCTTCCACAGCTTTAAAGTCAAGGGCTTGTCTAAATGAAAAGACCTTTCTAGGCTTGCCATATCCCTCCTGCCAGCGGGACATTCCCGGTTTTTCACCACTAGGGGGCGTCCCTGCACGGTTTCCTCCTTGACTCAGCTTTTTCCCGGTTTGAGGAGGTTGCTGCCAGACTCAGGAAGAGCCTTCAGGGCCAGGAGGTGAGGAGGAGGAGGAGGAGGCATCGCTTGGGAACAGAGCCTCTTGCTGGTGGAAGGGAGGAGGCTGCGATGATCAGGAAAAGCAGGGGCTCCTCCGGATGGTCCTGGCCACTTCCCTTGGGTCCATCCCTCCCCCCCTCCCTCCTCCTCTTCCTTTCAGAGCAGCCACAGCCGAGGTGAGCTGCTCATTCAAACTCCCGGGTTTTTCCCCCCCCCCCCCCCCTGCACTGTGAGACCCCTTTAACTGCCAAAGCTCAATGCTCTCGAATTCTGGTGTCTGTGAGGCATTTGGCCTTCTCTGTCAGAGAGCTCTGGTGCCACAATAAACTACAGTTCCCAGGATTCCATAGCACTGAGCCCTGGCAGTCCAAGCAGTGTGTTTTGGACACAGAGATCCAGTCCCTAGCTTTTATATCTCTCCCACACACTGCAGGAATAATAACCCACTTTGAGACTGCTTTAACTCAATGGTAAGGAATCCTGGGAATGCTAGTGTTTGGGAGACATTGAGACTTCTCTGTCAGTGATGGCTTTGAAGCCACAACAGACTACAATTCCCAGGATTCCCCAGCTCTGAGCAGTCTCAAACTGGAGCATTTCCTCAGTGTGGATGCACCTGGGGAGGAATTCTGGGCACTGCAGTTCAACTAAGTTTGGAGGGTTATGGGACTCCCTGTCAGAGATAGCTCTGGGGCCACAGTGTACTACAATTCCCAGCATTCCCCAGCACTAACCCAGGACAGTTAAGTCACTCTCAAACTGGATTATTTCCTCAGTGTGGATGCAGCTTTGGTGAGGAACTCTGGGCATTTCAGTCCAGCTATGTTTTATTTCTGCAGTGTATTTTGGACCAGAGACAAGGTGACCAGGCATCCTCCTCCTTTTCCAGGACATGTCCTCCATTTGGATCATTGCTAAGAAGCATGGATTTATAATTACATGGGTGTTTGTAGCTTTTATTTTTGGTCATGTCCTACATTTTTTGCTTGAGGGCCCTACATTTTGAGGAGAGGGCATTGGTCACCTTGGTCAGAGAGCTTTACAGGGGGTTTAACTGCCATTTTGCTGTGGTGCTGGAACAAACCACCATTCCCAGAATGCCACAGCATTCAGACAAGGCAGTTAAAGTGATCTCAAACCAGATTATTTCTCCAGTGTAGATGCAGCCCAAGCCTTTTGCTTTTCTTATGCCTGAGATTTCAAAGCCCAGCCCTGGCAGCACAACAAACTACAAATCCCAGGATTCCATAGGATGGAGTGATGAGAGTGAAAGCAGTGTCAAACTGCTTTAATTCTGCAGTGTGGCAGCAGCCTAAGTGTGCCTAATGCAGTTCTTAACATGGTGCACCTCTTGCCTACAGAGTCTCACAAGACTTTTTTGTTTAACAACTTGTACCCATTAACTCCATTTCATGTCTCCTTTATTTAGTGGGGTGGAATACAGACAAAACAAGTCAAAATGAAGAAAAACCAAAGTCCCTTGACCAAGTACACACTTCTGAGAAGTATAGTTGGTGCAAGACACCTGAAACCGAGGGCAAATCCACTTTTTGTTTAACCATGTTTGATATGCATAGCCATGTTAACCCATGTTCAGTATTAAACCCAAAGGGTTTGGTTATGGAATAAGCCTCTGAAATATGCAAGAGGCAATGTTAAAATAAAGCCATGTTCAATGCCCAAATGTGCTGTTTGAAATGGGGAGAGGGGGCTGGCCAGAAAGGAAAGTCCATTTCTGCCATCTGTCTAGGAATAATGCCCAAATGTCCTCCATTTTGATCATGCCTAAGAAACATGAATTTATATTAACATTTCTAAAAAAGCATCAATTTTTGCGTGTCCTCCATTTTTTAAAAATGTGTCCTACATCTGAAACTGTTGTCCTACATTTGTCCCGGTTTGGAGGTCCTGACTTATGGCAACCCTACCTTTACCTACCTGAAGATATAGGGAGGGAATGTCCCACTCTAGTTTTCTTTGACAGGGGTTTCACATCACTGGGGAGATGTAGGATTTTGGTGTGAATTTATAGCACCTCTTTTGGGTGAAGAATAGGCATCTGGAACTTCCTCTTTTGGTTATGCAAGTAAAGGAATGGTGAAAGAAACTTTCCTTGGGGCTGGCCTGGAGGCTAAATTATCACTTAAATCCCATGACTTTGGGAAGGGAATCTCAGATTGGCCTTCCAGATGCAGGCTGGCCAAGGAGCAACCTTGGGGTTCTCCTTGGGTCTCAAGTGTTTGCCCAGGGAAGTTGCAGAGGAGGTCTGGAGGAAGACCACCTGCTTCAGCTACTCCCACACTAGATTGTTCCCCTCCTTTCTGCAGTTTTCAAGAAGGAAAAGTAAATAGGTTAGATTTAAATAAAGTGGCCCATTTTACAACTTGGCTGCCTCTGTCTGGTCCCATTATTTCCACAGTTAATCAGCAAATTAAATAAATCATTTGCTCCAATTGTATGATGTCCAAAGTCATATCCTTATGGTTCTTATCCCACTTGCATCAGGAAAGGATCAAGCCTAACTAGTTTTCTCTTAATAACAAAATGTGAGGATTCTGGTAGTCATTCAGGACAGAAATAAGCAAGTACTCAGCTCATAATATCTATATGAAATTTATTATAATAAGGCCTTGAAGTGATGAGCTACTTGGTTAAACTGAACTTCTGTGTACACAAACAACACACCACTGAATGCCAAATGTTGAGGATGAATGGGGCAGTCTTTCACCTTCACCTTCAACTTTGCACAGTATTTACAGCCTGGTCAAAATAAATCACAGTTAGCAAAACAGACAAAGGACTCTGTGTTAGATTTCAACCAGACAATGGGATTTGTCCAGTTAACTTGACATTTAAAGTGTTTAGTCTTCTCTCAAAGCTTAGGCTTTGTCTCTAATGGTTGCATGTCATGGCTGAAAGGATGGACTGTTATGCACAGGATAAGATAAGGCTCTGACAGAGTACCCCTCACCTGTTCAGCTGTGCTTAAAGAAAATCTCTTCTCACTATTTATCCCAAACAGGTATTATAGCTCTGGACATAATTCAACTTCTGATATCCATATATGAACAGTGAAGTTCATTTTGAGCTTTGAGAAAAATGGTGTCTGTGTGTGAAACTACCATGCATAATGTATATCAAATTAGGATTAGCAACTTTTCTCAGAAGGGAAGTTCACTTTAGAGTTGCCATAAATTAAAACAACAACAACAACAACAACAATTTATAGCTCGCCCAATCACAAAGTATCCGGGCGAGTTACAGCAGAAAAATACATCAAAAATGCAGTAAAAATCCAAAATACAATATTGATCCCTTTCTCAACCCCCCGTCCCAATTCACCATTGACTGAAATGGTGCTTCTGGTAAATCAGTACAGGTTCAGCAATTTTTTTTTGTGTGTGTGAAATAACATTGTTTATAAATGTTACAGCATACAGATTTATTAGAGACTGTGACACAAATATAGGCAATCTGGAATAAATTACTGGAATTAACTAAGACAGTTATGAATGTGTAACTTATAATTACATGCTCATAACTGGTTTATAATTGCAATCCCTATATATTCCCGAATGTAGTCCCTGGAGATTTAAGCAAGATATGAGGTGTTATGTCACAGGTAGTCTTGCAATTATAGGTGCCCATTGAGAGACTCTGCCCACATTACTCCAAGCAGCCATTTGGAGTAGCAGTAAATCTTCTCCTGGTGCTGTCCCCCATGGATGCCTGCCACAAATGCACCCCTCTGGGAGGCTTTGGAGTTAGTTTTGAACCAAGACAGGGGCTGGACACCATTACTGGGGTGTCATATCAATATTCAATCACATTGTAAACTGCTTACGAAGTGCTAGTCCACTTATAAGCAGTATAGAAATGTACTTGCTATTGCTACTGACCAGCTAAAGTCCCAGTGCCTTGACAAACTCATCATCATCCAGGTGAATCAGAAGGATGTCTAGATGCCGATGTGTTGAAGCCAGTTCAATTATTCTCTTTCACAGTGATGCCATTAATGCATACTCATCACCTGTGTTCTTGTCCCCCAACTGAGTTCTTGTTCCCCCACCTGAGTCAATCACACATCATTCAGCCATAAGGTGAGGCTGTCTCACTATTGATAATGCTTTGGATGAACCTGGTAAGAAACAGAAAGAATTTAATGGCAGGAGAGTCCAAAGGCTTGCCTCAAGTGAGACCCCCGCAACGTCCACCATGGTTTTCCTGAGTTTGATGTCTGACACAATTGTACACTTCATGAGATAGACTCTTTATGCCATGTTTACTGTTGGTAGCATAACTGATAGCATTTTTATAAACAATAAACAATAATTTTACAATATTATAATAATGCATTATAGTGGATTCTCTTTTTGGTTTTGGTTTTGCAACTTGCCTTAACTAATGGAATATTCCCATACTCCTTCAGTTTCTTCCAGACATTCCAAGAACTTCATTTTTGACATGTTGTAAATGTTTCCCTTCTCTTCAAAAACATTGGCATTAGTTAAGTGTCATTATGTCTGAAAGCAGTTGGTGCAATTTACACAGAACCATGAAAATGCTTTGAAACAATCATGTAGGAGATGAATACAGCTTTGCAAAATTTGAGTGTTTACAGACTGCTTTATAATCTTCTTTTTGCTGATGTTCACATTATTTATTTCCAAGTATGAATAAATGTACCGATGCCTCAGGACAACCTCGGAAGTCAGGAAAGTTATCTGATTCTAAGTATTGATTAAGATCTGCACTACATGGCCATGTTGACTGCAGAGATTCTAGGAGTTGGGAAAATATTTCCAGGCTTTGTTTTTCTGGCTATAAGATATTTTCCCTACATTTTATCCTTAGAGACACCCAGTCAGATCAGTACGGTTATTTTAATTTTCTGAGGAGGATGTGGATACAAGGCTGAGCATGGATATCATTACAGGCTGGGTCTACCTTATCCAAAATGCTTGGCCAGTTCAGAACACTGATAATTTCACAGAGTTCTCTTCTGCTAGGAATTTATGAGATTCTACTAATTTCTTCATAAATTTGATCGGAAGAACTTGATAAGAGTTTGATTTTTTAAATTACGTAAAACTGATAGATTTGTCTATACTTAATGTAGGCAGAGCATCCCAGAGGGAGAAAAGGCAAAGAAAAAAAAGTTGAGTCTCTCCACCCCCCACATTGGCACCAAAGAAACAAAGGCCCAGAACAGATGAGCCAAATACACCGTGCTGTTACCGATTTTAGGGTTAGGGACTGTGAACCAACTGCACCGTCCCTAACCCTAGCATGGTGCGGCAGCATAGTAATGGCGGCGTCCCGCCCATATGGGCACCGCCAATTTGATGTAGCCAACGCGCAGCATCTGCACATCACCGTGCATCACTTATGTCACAAGTGCACCAGTGGCACACTCATGACATCACCCCAGTGCTGCAAAAAGAACCCAGAAACACTGGGTTCTTTTTACTCCAGAGAGATGGCATGTGGTTTGAGGGCTGCGCCATCCCTCTTGAGTAAAAACGGGTGAATGCAGACCGCTGTTTGTACTCCCCCAAAGTTAGGTTTTTTAAAATGACTGCTTTCTTAGTGTGCCCAGATAAGAAAAGATGAAAATAGCCTGACGAAACTGTGGGCAGGCTTCATTTCCAGAATTGTTTTTAAAATGTTTAAGTTCAGTTCCAGATTCAGGGGTGGGGATCTAACAAAGATAAAACCCAGGGATAAAAACAATGTAATAAGGAAAATCTGAGCATCTCTAAATAAAAGTGATTTTGAACAGTACAGAAGTTCTGTCTGGAATGCTAGATTTCTGATGGTTTCTCCACATATGCAACTCATCACTTTGTTACTCAGTGATATGGGTAACAAGGGCCCGTTCTGCACAGGCAGAAAGTGCGTGTATGGCATGTACTAGGGTTAGAAAGGGACATCCTTTCCGGATGCCCGTAACCCTAGTACGCCCCGAGTGCATACAAAATGGTGGCGCCCATTCTACATGGGCGCCACCATTTTGACATTGCGGACACTTAGAATCTGCGCATTGTGCAGCGGAAATGATGCCGCGAGTGCGCCACTGGCACCTTGTGGCATCATTTCTGCGCCGCAAAAAGAACCCGCTTTTTGTGGGTTCTTTTTGCTGCGTCCGGGAATCGCATGGTTTGTCCACTGCGTTTCCCTGACGCAGCAACCACTGGCGCTGGCAGAGTGCCCTTTTTGCAGGTTTCTAACCCAAAGGGTTGTACCTCTTTAACAATTAGGGTTATTTCTTATACCACATGCAACCTAATATTGTAACTATTGCTAAGACATAGAAAGAAAAAAAAGAGAAAAGAAAGGAGGGAAGAGGGAGCACATGAGCTATATTGATATCCTTATTTCCATCTTCCATTCTTGTTTTATTCTCTTTTTTTCCCCTCTATATTCTATTACACACAACCAGTCTTCTTCAATTTTTTCCCTTGTTTTTCCTCTCATCAAGGCTGTTAATATATCCATTTCTATGGCCTCATAAAGATTTGAGAACCATTCTTCTAACTTAGGTGACACAGGGTTCTTCCATGATTTAGCAAAGATAATCCTTGCAGTTGTTACCATATACAGTATGATGCGCTTGTAACTCTTCTCTTTTCCGGAATTTAGATCTGGGATCATGTTTAATAGAAGGAGGCAGGGGTCGAATGGGAGCGTACGATCTAAAATCTCACACATTGCTTGATGTATTCTTTTCCAGAATTTTTCTGCTTCCTTACATGTCCACCACATGTGTAGGAAATTTACATCTTTCTTGTTACATTTCCAGCAAGCTGCATCTTGTTTTTTATATACTAGGTTAATTTTGTGCGGAGATATGTACCAATGACCTGTTACAGACTGCCAAAATAAAGCTGCTTCGGGTCTCTTTGGAGGTATGCTGTTTAAATGATGCATGCATCCTAAGAATCCGGAAGCTGCACCAAAAGCTGCACTCCAGTGCTTAGGAATGGAGTGTGGCTTTGGCACGACCTCCGGACTCTTAGGACCCATAGTTTCTTCCTCCTTTTGGTGTTTGTGTCCTCTGTATCTTTTAAATGTCACTGTCTTAGCATCCGTCTCAAGTCAGTTTAATTTATGAATCCCATGCTTCTTTTGCGACAATCCTGCTGCTTTACTGCAGTCTTTACTGCAGAGCTAATGTTTTACTCCCCTTTTCCACCTTTCGTCTCTGTCTTTCGTCGCGTCTCTCCCTCCGGAGGCTATCATCGGCTGGAAGCAAGGGGAAATGTCCTCATCCAGGTTGAGCCTCTATCTTTCCCAACTCTTAAAGGTACTTTTTATATTGAAGCTTACTATGAGCAGGGGCGTTTCTGGTCTCGGGCGCGCCCGAGCAACAACAGCGGGAGGCTTCGGTTTTGCGGTTCCCTTGGGAGCGCCGCCTCGGAGTCAAACCTTCATGGTGTGTCTCTGGGCATCCTTGTCTTCCTCTAGGGAACCCCCGGAAAACCACTAAGGTAACCCCTCGTCTCAGAGGCAGTTAAGGACGGGTTAGAGTAAGTCCCGTTCCTCCAAGAACCGCTGTTGTAGGAGGCCAGGTCTCAGAGCTCTCAGACCTGCATCCTCCTTCAGCGCCTCCCTGCCCGGAAGTCCCGCAGAGTGCCCTTTTTGGGCGCTCTGTAAAGCGCCATGGAGACAAGCTCAGTGTGAAGATATCAATCTGGGCTTTCTGTATTAAAGCTTACCTGCAAGTAGCACAGCAGGTAAAAGAAGCACATGGCAGCTTCATTTTTGTGGAAATGATGCATAATCAGCTAAAACAGGATTAAAGGTTGTAATTACTGCAATAACATTGGAGGGGTCTAGTAGGGAAATAATTATAATGTATTAGCAAGAGATGTACTTCTGCAGAGTTTTACTCTTCTGGGCCACTTCTGTCCTCAAGGTCTGGGACCTTTAGCCAAATTACATTGACCTGATTTAGGAATCCATTCACTTTGGCCCTTAATGATTTCTTTTCCTGAGACTATAAATTAGAACTGGTAGAAGATGACACCCTCAAGCTGGCTAATGTTAATGCTCCTTTGTAAGAGAAATGCTGAAAATTAATCATCCTGCACTTATTAATGAAGAAGAATGAGGTAGGCTTAAAAAAATTTTTTTTTAAATAGCTTGATGCATACATATAGGGGTTTCTTGCTGACCCTTGGTGAATAGTAGCATACAATATAAGGAGAAAGTCCTCCAGCTTTCCACACATCATAAATGCATAATCTACTCTCTATTTCCATATCATTGTGAAACTCTCATTAACTTCCTGTGTTCTCAAGGAGTCTGGGGTTATTCCTGTATTAAAAGAATCACGGAATTTGTGACTTAGTAGATGATATCACAGAGCCATGCTGGCTTCTACTGCAGGGCAGAATTAGATATGAGACTTGACAGTGGCCTGTTTCTTTTTTTAAAAAACTGCAGCTTGGTATAGAGCCCACCACCAACCTCCTATTTTCATATTTTCTCTTCCACACACAGTGAATAAAGTCCCAAGTTACTGCATTTTCAGTGTAGAAAATATATTTTCTGCACAAAATTTCCTTTTTTGCACTGAAAATATTGTTTCCTGCACACAAAATGCTGCTTTCTGCACAAAATAAAACCAAAAAATCCCTCACTACATATGAATTTTGTGAAGAATAAATCCCAAACTGCAAAGTGTCTTAAAAACTGTGCACTTTTCAGACTTCCTCACAGTAGAAAGAAATTTATTAAAATTAGTCGTTTCTTTGAGAATGAACCCAGTGAGTGATTACATCCCAAATCCAAACAATCAACAAGTTTTGTCTGATGGGTGCAAGAACCGCATACATGTTGTCAGGTGATGGGAATGGAAGGAAAGCAGAAAGGTTGGTATCAGTAATAAAATGTAATTGGAAGTTTGGTATTGGTAATAAAATGTAATTTAGCAAAGCCTTTCCCTTCTCATTGTTTTCCAGCTGTCTTGCATTGCAAATCCCATTATCTTCAGCCAAATCCAGTACTTGGGTTTGTAGTCCAACACAGAAATGACCAAGCAAAGGAAGGCTATTAAGGGACAATGGTACCAAAGCGCAGAAATATATACCACCTCCTAGAATTTGTTTCAGAACAAACAAGTAACCTTTCTATTAATTTAAAAGACTGGAATATTTCACAACCCATAATAGATTAGGTTTTGTTGGCACCTTCTAACTAGAATCTAATTTTTTATACCAAAAACGTCAAACTCTGGAAGGCATGTCCACCTGCATGACCTCTTCCCATATCTGTTTTTCATTAATGAGAACACTCCATTGGACCAAGGCAATCATGTTTAAATATGTTGTTTGAAAAGCAAGGACATCCCTCTATATGTGAAACCAGAGAAACTGCCTTGGAAACCTTGGTTCCGGTTCCAGACTAGAAAGTCTTTAGCAGCTTATTCAAGCTGTGCTCTTTGGAAAAATTGCCTTTTCTTCTACATTTTATAGTGAAAGAACATTGGCCTCTCTAATTTAACTACTGGGGATCCTACTTTTTTGTTTTAATTTGTCTAGATTTATCTTATGAAAGCATCTAAGTCCATATACAATTTGTAGTTTTTCAGACTTCAGTGATCAAAAGAAAAAAATACAGCATGTTCAAAAGGCCCAATTGATTTCTAACATAAGAAAAAAGAAAAGAAGAATTCAGACCTGAATACTAAAATCCCAGCTCAAGGCTGAAAAACGTCTGCCCAAATAAAAATGAGCTTCATTTCAATTTGCAAATGGTGAATATACCTTTTCCCCACATTCCCAAAACTATCTAATTATAATTAACAAAAACATCAGTGTTTGACTCTCAATCAACAGATAATGATCTAATGCCAATACAGTATTTAGCGACAAATATATCCTGCACTTGCTCTCAGAAGCAAAATTTCTGCTCTTTTCCCATTTTAGCGGCACCACTATGAGAGAGGTTAGGGAGAGAGATAGAAACTAGTCCAAGATCATCCAATGATATGGTTCCATGTGGTTTTGAGCTTGGGTCTACTATCTACATTCCAAAACACACTGCAGAAATAATTCTGAGACCGCTTTAACTGCTCTGGCTCAATACTAGGGAATTCTGGGAACTGTAGTTCTGTGAAACATTTAGCCTTCCCTGTCAGAGAGCTCTGGTGCCACAATAAACTACAATTCCCAGGATTCTCTAGCACTGAACCAGGGCAGTTAAAGTGAGCACAAACTGGATTATTTCTTCAGTGTGTTTTGGACCTAAGAGTTCAACACCCTGCGACAATGATTCTCAGTAATATTTTGGTTAGTTTATGCTTTTGAAAATATCAGCACTTAGATGTAAATCTGACAATCTATCAAAGCACCATGAACAAGTGGAAACACCTTGATCAAAATGTCTGTGCCAAGCAGTGTGTATCCTTAACAGTCACATTTGTATGTATAAAATGTTCAATCAAGCTTTTCCTATTATCTTCAGCTGAATCCAGCTGCTAGAGGCATTATATAAGCAGAGGTAGTCTTCCTTATTTATTCCCCCAGTTTTACTAACATTTGAAAGATGAAAATGGGGGAAATGGGATCTAAAAGTCTCACAAAGCTACAGTTCCCAAAATTCCCTAGTACTGTGCCAGTGCAGTTAAAGTGGTCTCAAAATTATTTCTACAGTGTGTTTTGGAATTTAGACAGTTGGAAGGAACAGAAACTGCAGATAAATGTGTTGCATATGTTGATCTTTTCCATGCCCTTCAGAAGGGCTCTGAAACATCTTTGCAAGAGGCAGCTTCTCTAATCCAAAGTCTCTCCATGGTATGGCTTTAGGTAATGTTATGGCTTTAGGTTAATGTTAATTATATATATATATATATATACACACACACACACACACACACACACACACACACACACACACACATTAAAACATTGGGAACTACAATAAAATTAAGCTCCCTCTGCCTTCTTTGATTAGTGAGTATTTTCAGGGTTTCAGAAAAGAATCTTTTCTAGCCCAGACAGCCCTATCTGGAGATGTGAAGTGTAGAATTCTTATTGGGATCTTCTATATGCAAACCATATGTTTTAATGTCGAACCATGGCCTCTCCCTTTGTTAATTTCATGCCCTTCTTTTTATTCTCTGTTCACTACTGAGAATGCATATGTAGTGCCACTTTATATGCTCTGTGCAGTTTGTTCAAATGTCACCCATCAAGTGATTGTTTCTTAAAAATAAATTGCACCAATCTCTTGGAGGACATCTATATGCTACCCAATTGCAAAATAAATGCGTTATAGTCTTCTAACACAGCTAAAATGAGCAGTGTGAACTTTAGCTGTCATAGAGAAACATACTTAAATTGATTGGTGAATGTTAAATAATAAGATTTTTATGCTCAGATGCAGATATGAAATTTGAAGTAATATTTAATAGAATAGTAGTGAGTCTTTTTAGTAATATCTTCTTTAATGGAGAGAGATGCTCCAAACCACTAAATGTCATGTTTTCATCCATAGAATACATTTTTAAAAATTCAATAGCACAACAGCAATAGCAAGGTGATGTGCAGACTTAAAATGTATCCATATAATCTTTCCAGAAATGTTTTAACTTTGAAATCTTCCATTTCATTTACCTAGTATGATGTAAGCCACATAGTATTTGAAACCATGTATTTAGTGATACCAAACATGAATCACTCTTTAAGAAATATGGTTCAAGAAACAATTTCTGAAAGGCATGGTCAGTTTGAGACAATTACCTAAGGAGTCGGGGGGTATAGTATCAGTCTTTGGAGCTCTCCTTCTGTGTTTCAGAGTTATTCTGATCTGCCACACAACTTGTCTTTGGTTCTTAAACTATTCTGATAACACCTATGTATTGGAGGATAAATGGGGCCTCCCGACTTACTGGGCCAGCCCGGATGGTGCTGTTGGGACCACACAGGCCCCGGCATTCCCCCAGCAGGTGCTGGGGCAAGTTTAGGAGTCCTGGATTGGCTGCCAGGGCTGTGGGAGGGTGGTGCTTCCAGCTTGAGCTAGGACTACACCTCCCAGCATGCAACAGGATCCAGGAGCATCTTGCCATTAGCTGGCATCTGAGCAAGAGGCCTCTGCAATTGGCTGGGAGGCTGGAAGGGACAGAACTTCTGGGCCTCCCCGGCTCTGATTGGTCAGTGGGCCTATTTAAGGCAATGTGGCATGGTGGACTTTAATCAGATACCTAGCATCCTGCCCTCAGACTGAAGGTCCTCTTTTTACCCATGAGGATAGAGTCCGGCTAATTTGGTTCCAAATGTTGTTGGTATTTTGTTTGGCCTTACAGTGTGCTGGGCTTCCCGCTAAGGACTTTGGAGGTCACTCATTTTTCATGGAGGCTGCCGCAACTGCGATGGGATGTGTCTTGCCAGAGGACTCAATAAAAAGGATGTGCAGGTAGAAATCTGGGGCATTTTCTGACTACCTTAGTCCAGATTTGGACTTATGCTCAGGACAGCCATAAGGGTGGCTAGAAGGTGATCCCCATGCCAAGGGAGGATACAACTTTCAAGGGCTGGCAGAAGGTGGGCCCTGGGGGTAAGCCGGGCCTTTTGTCATGATAGCATGGGTCATGGATCTGGTGGGTGTGGTTTCCTGTTGAATTCTGGATTTGCAGTTGAAAGAGGGGCATTTAGAATTCTCAGCCAGAGAGCTCTTAGGCCTCACTGAACTACAAGCCTCAGAATGCAACAGGAGGCAGCCAGACCAGTAAAAGTGGAATAGCAGCACTAGAAGAGTGTAGTGCAGAAATGTGGTCAATCTTTATAGTTTCTCACAAGTCTCCATCTGTGAAGAAGGAGTGGATGTATAAAGAAGATCAATTTTTCTCTTCCTCAAAAAAGAGTGTCGTCACACATCAAGGCATGTATCAAAAAACTTCACAGTTCCTAATTTATTTTTTAACTTTTGCCATTGTTTTGTTATAGATGCATAGCCTAGTGTTACAGATCCGTAACTGTTCCATGTTCACTAATCCTACATAGTCATAGCATACCATAACTGCCAGGAACACCCAGTCATCATTATAAGCTGGCAGCCACTCCAACAGATAGAAGCCTGTTCTGCTGCTGATCAGAGCACAGTGAGGATGTTTCCACTCTCCTCTTACCAGCAAGTAAGGATGTGGCAATCAGAAACAGCACCTTGTTGCAATTGTGTGTTGCAACCTCACATGTGTAACTAAGTTGGCAATGTGGGATATGGGGCAACATTTATTTTCTACAAAACATACTATTTTGCATGGAAAATGTTAAATTTTGGCATAAAATTATCATTTCTTTTGTCACAACAAAAATTTCATAAACAAGTTCTGAAGTTCAGAACCTCACTGAAAAGCAAATATAACCATTTCCAGAGAATATGGAATTGGGGAACAACTTCTGAAATGTTTTATTCTTGCATGTGAAAAGAAAATAAACAAAGATTTACATCCTTGAGAAAGATTGACCTATTCCAAAACACATCAGCTGTTTCCAAGCAACTATTGCATCTATTCCTTTTGCATGTCAGCTTGATGTTGCTTTTCATGCATTGTTGTATTTTTCTGCCAAGCAGTGTACATAAATTTATCTCATTTAGTCATCCATTCAATTTGCTAGACACCATATAATATTTGTTGTTAGTGTGATGCATAAAAACATGATTGCCACAGAGATGGAAAGTAAAGGATCAAATTACAATGTCTATAAAGATGTACATTTGACTTTTATATAGCAACAAGTCTTGATGAAAAGTACATTTGACTTTTATTACAAACCAGTCCATTCTTACCATCCTTCCACTCTGCTTTCCTGAATAAACAAGAGGGACTGACCACAACTGAGTGCAGTGCAACTCAAAGCAGTAGTCTGCAGACCGTTCTCAGTCCAGGAGCCACCACTTGCCAGTCCTTACAGTGTTTCCGGGGAAGAAAGAAACATGTGTGCTCAATGGGCTCAACTGTAATACTGGTCCCTGATACATGAGAAGAGGATGTGCAGGTCTCACACTTCACTACTCTAATGTGTCTCTGCCACTATTCTGATGCATCTTAGGCCACAACTTCAATTTCACCAAGTTCTATAAAATCTCCCACAAGGGTTTTGTTTAGCTGAAATTTGACAGATACGCTATGAGAAATCCATGGCATTTATCTATCAGGAGGACAGAAAACCTGCTGATTCTGGGATTCCTAGCACATAAGAGAAGTTACCTACCTATGTCAAAGATGCAGACATGTCCAACTATATATATATATATATATATATATATATATATATATATATATCTTAATTGATTGAAATGCTTTGTTAATAAATCACTTCCTTCAAGAAATATATTAGTAATGAATTACACTGCTACTGAAAGCTCTCACAGCACTAAAACCATCTTTAAATATATCATGGCTATGAAAATAGCCTGCAGGTACAAAAGACATTCACCTAGCACAAGATGGCTCTCTCTGGGGATGGGTTCCTCCTTGGGATTGCAAACTTCTGCCACTTCTCAGCATGGGAAAGCATTCACATCAGAGTCTTTACTGATGTGTCCAGGGTTCATATAGGAATACAAAGGAAGAGGCAATCCTTCAGGTACCATGGCCCAAGTAATAATGGGTTTTCTAGTTAAAACCAGTAGTTTGAAGAGGGCCCAATATTGTACTAGATCAGTACTAGGGAGGTGATTCAAAACTGGTGTAATACCATCATAGCGCCCACCAAAATATGTCATCATATTTTACTAACTGAAGCTCCATCTTCACAAGTAGACCTATGCACAGTGCATTGCAGTAATCCAAGAAAGTACATGCAAATCACTTATTCACTCTCTGTTCTGTGAATCACACATTCATATATATGCTGCATTTCCAAATCATGGCAATTCAGATGAGAATAAGTACTTAAGCCCAAAGCTTTTCAAATGCAGCTTTCCTGTGAGCCTTACAACTGTCCTGTAAAATAGGCTGACAATGGACTCTATGCTGCAGATTACAGGGGGGTCAGAAAGAGGCTGAGAGTTATTTAAAAGTACTCAGTCAGTATTTGACTGATGTGAAAACAGTGACAACCTCGCCTCTATTTTTCCATTCATTTCCAAGCTCTGAGGGTAGAGCTTTTAATTCTTCTGTTGAAAGCAATGGGCCTATTTTGTTTTTGTTGACTCATTCAAAAAACCAGCTTTCAAACATATAGTCAAAAGGCATGTTAATTACTTGCAGAGCTCCAACATATACACCAGAAAGCAATATAGCCCCTGTCATTCATGAACAATTACCCAATTCTCACTGTGTTTAAAAAGAACAGGAAGGGGGGAAGAAGTATGTAAATCTGCATTG
Source organism: Sceloporus undulatus (assembly GCF_019175285.1). NCBI lineage: Eukaryota > Metazoa > Chordata > Lepidosauria > Squamata > Phrynosomatidae > Sceloporus > Sceloporus undulatus. Next base: position 154,403,034 of record NC_056525.1, on the reverse strand, counting down.
CTATATACTTTGTATTCTTTTTCACTGCATCTTTGCCCGTTCCGTAGAAAATAAATACTACCACCACCACCCCGTAACAACATTCAATATTGTGCTCTGCGATGTCTGAGCACCAGATACATATAGTTCCCTTTGATCTTAGCCTGGATGTACAGAGTTCCTTTTCAACAGAGGACTAATTTGAGTCTTCCGATTGACAGATGCCAATAAAGCATAGTTTTGTTTTGTAATACCACTTTTCCTCACTTGCCCCTGCACATGAGTGGTCACCCAGCAGGTGAATGGCATGGCATTTGCAGAACTCCTGTTCAAGTATTTCTGGTGCCTCCATTGCATTATTCACCTGACACATGTAATGGGCCTAGCCTGCCAAGGCATAATTGCCTTACCCTGGCCATCTCTCTAATTGTTTTCCTATGACAAAGGAATCAAGTCAGATGTATTTGTATACCACTAGCCCTCTACATCCATGGATTCTTTATCCATTGATTAAACCACCCATGACTTGAATGAATGAACACACATTCAAAAAAGCAAACCTGGATTTTGCCATTTTATATAAGGGACACCATTTTGCAATACCATTGTATTTAATAGGACTTGAGCATCTACAGATTTTTGTATCCATGTGGCAGGGAGGGTCATGGAAGCAAACTCCAGCAGATACCAAGGGCCCAGTGTACCTTGTTTATGCACATAATCTGTGCAAAATTGTTCACAACCCATAATAAATAGAGCAATAATCCACTAACAATCAATGGCAAGTATGGCCTGTTACAGACTGCCAAAATAAAGCTGCTTCGGGTCTCTTTGGAGGTATGCTATTTAAATGATGCATGGGTCCTAAGAGTCCGGAGGTCGGGCCAAAGCCACACTCCATTCCTAAGCACTGGAGTGCAGCTTTTGGTGCAGTTTCCGGATTCCTAGGATGCATGCATCATTTAAATAGCATACCTCCAAAGAGACCTGAAGCAGCTTTATTTTGGCAGTGTGCAACAGGCCTAAGTTTATTATACAACCCAAACAGTTAATCAAAGCTGGCAAAAATAAAATATAAACATACACCATGAAATACTCAGTTTCAGTTATCAATACAATATAGTAATACATTTTTAACAATTTGTTTTATGAAAAGAGGCAACAATGTTGTAATGACAGCATTGAATGAAAAATCAGATTCATTCATTATTAGAGGAATAATGCAGTGTTCCTCCCATCCAGTCCACAGCTCAAAGTAAGGAAAAAACAAAAACAAAACCTTAATGTTATTAAAAGGCATTCCCCGGAGACTGAATTGTTGAGGTCTTTTTAAAATATATATAACATATTTATTGAAGGTAAATTATAATTAAATAAGGAGCAAAATTCCAACTTAAATCAATATCCAAATATAAAGGAATTAGCTACCTTTCTCTACCCTCCATTTTGATGTTTGAGATCCTTTTGATGTTTTCCTGCTAGTGAAGATGATTTGATGATGGTTGTTTTAATGCATTTTAATTACTTTTTAAATGCATGCCTTTAGCAGAAAATGAGACAAGTGTTACAAATGAAGTGAATGTGATATTCCATTGATGAACCAACCATGCAGCACAGTTCTTCTATAAATGTTTCCAGCTACATGCAAGATAGGTAGAAGGATAATCTGGAGTCTGTTACCTGAGGACATACTGATGGACAACATCTAAAGTATCACATGTACTTATTTTAGCATTTAGCAGCAGCATTTACATTTCTATACCACCTAATAGTGAACTCAGCACTCTCTAGATGGTTTACAATCTGTAAGCCAATTGCCCCCAACAAGCTCATTTTACCAACCTACAAAAGGATGGAAGGCTGAGTCAACCTTGGAGCCAGTGGATTGAACTCAAAACCTTGTGGTTGTAGTACCGGCATTTAACCACTGTGCCACCAGGGCTCCTTATGCAGTATAGCAATATAGGTCAATGACTAGGTGCCATTGTGCAATATACAATAACTATTGAGGATGCACAATTTGCAATGCAAAATGGGCAACCACAGTGTGCAATGAGGCTATATGGACAACTCCATATCTACTGCTGTCAGCAGAGTATATCTGTTGTACTATGGTAAATAATTCACCCTGCATGAGTAACAGGATTTATGCATGCATATGTCACCAACAGGATTCCAGATATTGCTTGTTATGTTTTCCATTGTTATGATTTTGTTTTTGCTCTCAAAGAAGTATGTGTGGTATTCTTTTGCTGGGGGAAAAATGGATAATTCAGATTTGTGAAAAAGATTACTTTAAAAAAATACAACACAAAATCAGCATTGATCTCAGTGCTAGTAGATTTCTTGTGACAGAGAGCTGCTCAGCTGATCGGGGCTGAGCAGGATTAAGTTCCATAGATATTGTTTTAGTGTTGCTGAGGCATTTCTCTCTAACATTTCTGTATGTGCAGATGAGGTTTAGCATGGGTGAAGATACCATAACATTCTCTCAGTTAAATAAATGGAAACATATTTAAACACACAGTCGGACTCCCTGAAATAGCAATAGTAAAATACTGAGAGTCTAAACTGTCAATGGCAAGCAAGTTGCCACATACAGTCTAGAACTGGTGACTAAAATAAGAGCAACATTTCCCAAACAGAAGAAAATGATACACCATCATGGGAGAGCTACCTTCCCCAAAGGTGAAAGCTTTCTACTCTTCCACTTGTCTTTTAGTCTCAAGAAAAGTCACACATATGGTGTGTGCAATTCATTACAAAAGATTATTGTGCTCATGAATTCCACGTAGGAATTTAATTCTTTGCCATTTTTTTTTTGTTTTCAAAGAAATAACAAATAATTTTAGAATTTTTTTCTTGATTAAAGAATGTCTTCAAAAATTTGGCAGGTTTTTTGTTTGTTTGTTTGTTTTTTGAGGGGAGCATGTGCAGCTTGGGACCTATTCTCTAAAAATTCACATGTTGAATTTTTGTGCAAACAATAGCTTTTTCTGTGGAGTAAACAGAATTCCTGCAAGAAAATAATACCTTTGGGCTCAGAAAAAAATATTTTCTGTACACTCTTCAACTAGCAGAAAAAATGCTATTTTCTCTGCAAAAATGCTATGTATGAATTTTGTACAGAATAAGGGTTTAACCACACTGCAAAATTAAAGCAGGTTGACATCACGTTAACTACCATGACTATACTACAGAATCCTAGGATTTGAAGTTTGATGAGATATTCAACCAGATCTTTCAGAGAGCTGTGCTACGTCACCAAACTACAAATTCCAGGATTCTGTAGGATAGAGTCATGGTATCAAACACATTTAATTCTGCAGTGTGACCACATCCTATCTGCTGAACTGAAAACAAAACAAAACAAAACCTCTTCAGGGTAGTATTCACCTCATCAGGATTTCTTGACACTTGGGCAATATTTTTTTTCAACTGTTTTTCAAATTTTCTTTCCATCTCTAATTCCAACACATGAACTGAGTTAATCGCCTCAGTACATGCACACAGAGAGGAGCACATGTGAGTACAAGCATCAGGGCAAGATTATCATGGCCAGCCATGAGGAGGACCCGGAGAATGATGAGGAGGACTCGGCTCCTCAGGTGCAGGAGAAACCTGAGGCTGTGCCAGACCCCAGTTCTGCCCTGCCAGGTCCCAGTTCTGCTCTCCCAGCCCCAGTAGATTTAGCTGAGCCAGACCCTAGCTCTCTGGGATCTCCTCCAGTGGAGCCTGGGGCTAGGCAGCCCAGCCTTGCCCCAGTAGAAGTGCAGACTTGGGAGACATAGAGCAGCAGAGTATTGAGGTTCCTACCTTTAGCCAGAGGAGATCAGAAAAGGTGTGTCTTCAGCATACCAAGAGACTTGCTGAGAAACACTCATTAGGCAGTCAGCAGCTGTAATAAGGGAGCTAGATATAAGACACCTGGCAGACACTGAGTGCTCATGTCAGAGACTATTTGTTCTCATTAGCTAACACTGCTGGATCTGACTCCTTGCCTCTTAAACCTTTGACTGTCTTTGAATCCTTGACCTCGGACTGGACTCACTGACCAGGCCTCTTGTATTCTTGACCTCAGACTGGACTGGTAGTATTGCTCTCTATAATCCTGAACTTTGTACTGGCTTGTGGCTTACTCTCTTCAGACTTTGTTTGGCATTGTTGCTGGAAGAATTGCTTCTTGGCAGCTCGGCGTGTTTACCTTTTGCTGAGCAGGCTCTTATCAGCCATGTGAGTGTGTGTTGGCAGCATTCCTGGACAAAGATCTTGCAATAAATTGTCTTCCTTCCTTCCTTCTTTTCAAAATCAGATGTATACAACTGGATACCAATGAATATAGTCCATTTACTTGTATGGTATCTCTCCAGCAGTTTGACAAACTTATTTTTGTTGACTTCAACAGAGAAAGTGCTGTGATGTAGAAAGCCAGGACAATTTTGGTGAAGTTGACATGCTTGACAAAATTACCCAAAATTATTTTTCTGCCTCTTTCTCAGCTCAAATAGGAGCGGATCTTTTCTACTCCTATTTAAGCTGGGCTTCAAAGTGGATTGGGGCTGTAGCATTTGCCTTCAAGGGGGGGGGCTTCAAGCCACCCCTTTGGGGCCATCTCTTCCAGCCCTTAGACAGGTGCTAGTGTAATAGTGCCCAGTCATTTTAAAATGAAGCTGTTGTAAGTGTAACAAGTGAGTGTTGCAGTTGGCTGGCAAGAAGGAACCTTTGGAGACTCTGAAGTGGTGCCAGCTCCTTTTGGAGAGCAGAAGCTGTTTTTAAGACCCAATATTGTCTATTCAACTTATGAATTTTAAATACACATGGTACCCACATACACCATGGCACTCCAGAAAAGTATCTGCATAGGAGAACAGATGTTAAGGAAGACTGTCTCTGAAATGTCTTACTATGTGAGGCAATAACTTTTTCCTTTAAAAAAAAGCTTTTAAAAGTTCTTAATTTTCTGATATTTTTATTAAAATTATCTGTTAAGAAAAATGTGAAGGGGCAGGGAAATTATAACATTATTCCTCTTCCCCAGCTATGCATTACTCATTCATAAAAGAGATTTCCTTTAAGCGCTTTTCTCTTATCTTTGGCAGATGAGATTTAAATCTGTAAAATCCTTGACCAGAACACTAGGCAAAATTGGCCTAACATAAACTGCTAAAAGGAAACTGAGAAAGAAAATGCTGCCTGACAAGCAATATTTAGAGGTAAGCTGTTGAATAAATGCCTTGGGCCACACAGAGTGCAAAATCTGCAGTTAAGCTGATGAGGTTCATACGGTAAAATGGCCTTAAAGTGTCAATAAATCAAACCCAAATTTCACATGAGAGCGTGATGAACAATACTTTGTTGCTCTGTTAAAGTGCACGATGTCTGAGAGCATGGCCAAAAGGCTGTAATTTTAATTAGTTACAAAGGTGCTCAAATTAATGTAATTCATGTTTGCCTTTTCCAGCTAAACAACTAAATCTGGCAACATCATGAGCCTTTTCATTAAATTGTGAACAAACAATAATCAGCCAGGCTTTTTCCTCTTGTAGAACCTGACCAAATACCAGTCCAAAAATTTATTAGTGAATATGTCAAGGCTGAGGTAGTGGAGGGGATTAAAAAGCAGGGAAGAGGCAGCTTCAAATTCATAGTTCAAGAAATTAATTCCAGTTTGTCCCTGCAGTTTTCCAATAGGGCACAAATAATGTAGAATGTAATCCAAAAGTGGATAACATGTGGGGCTTCAGACAATGGACTGCAACTCCCTTCAGACCTAGCAAGCAAAGCCAAAGGGAATGCATGATTGGTGTTTTAACCCAACACAATCTGGAAGGACGCTTGTTCCCAGGCTTGATTTTTACATATCATTTACTAAAAGGACCAAAAGAGCTACCTCTAGCTTTAGTTAAAGATGATTCTATAAGGGGGGAAAAACCAACATTAGGGATTACTGGGAATAAACGCACATTATTTCCCTCCTTTCGGTACACATGCTGGACTTGTAATAATAATGTGTGGAACAAAAGGAACATCTGTAGAAATAGGAAAACATAATTAGCACATCCATATTTGAGCTTATGTTCCTGAGGTGCATTCTCCACACTAATAGGCAAGCCCCACGATACTGTGTCTGGTATTAACAAGATCATGCCAGCCATGAAAGCCTTTGGCTTCGCCTTCCTTAGTGCCTGGGCTGGCATAATCTCACATCAGATGCATTTCTGTTTATATTATAATTTAATGCCTACATGCACAATGAAATTGTGAAATAAAGGGGAACGTAAAGCAAACTAATATAAATTATAACAAATGTATATGGGCCAGCATGGTATAGTGGTTTGAATGTTGCACTATGACTCTGGAGACTAGAGTTTGAATCCCAGCTCAGCCATGTAAGCCAACTGGGTGACCATGGGCAAGTCACGCTTTCTCAGCCTCAGAGGATGGCAATGGCAAATGCCATTTGAAGAAACTTGCCAAGAAAACCCTATGATAGGTTCTCCCGAGGGTGAGAAATGACTTGAAGCCACACACAAAAAAAACAACAACAAATGGATGGATGAGAAGCACCGTTACTAAATTCTTCGCCAGTGTACAACAAATGCAACCACACCAGCTGCCTGCTGGACATTCATCCTGAAAGAGCATAAAAACTGCATTGTATTTAAATCAGACTACATTTTCATTTACCTTGGCATGGTAGACTCCATCTGAATGCATTCCCCCAGTCTCTGGTAGAGTTCACTTGCTATGCGACATGGTAGTCATATGACAGTCACTCAAATACCATCAACAGAATTAAAGTGAACCCCCTGCCATGCTAGAATATACAGCCCAAGCAAGCTCTGTTTAAAGAATCCCAAATAAGGAAAATTCACCATCCCTGAGGCCCTGAACATTTTTTACATTAAATAAGTTATTTCTAATATTTAAGTGGAATCTCTTTTCTTTTAATTTTTGTCTGTTAGATGAATTTATGACTGGGATCATCAAGCTGCATGGATTAATTCCATACACTGATGACCAACCCTGAAATAATTAGGAAATTGGTTGAATAAGGGCCACTTTATTGACCTATATCCTATTTAATTGAATTTGGACCTGCAGATAAGCAAAGCAGCCTAACCCTTTACTATATGGGGTACCAAAGTGTACACTAATCTAATACATCCTCTGCCCGCCCACCCCCATAACCTGCCAAGAGAAAACATATTTCGACACCACCCATAGACAGTTCTCCGGGTCCCACCAGTTACAGTGTAGGGTACACACACAGAAAAAGAAAGAATGAATGAATGACCAAGCAAAGGAGAAAAAATTCCTGCCTGATCCCAAAGCAATCAGTTTAGCTCACTGATGGCAAGTGAATAGATAGATCATGGTGAGAAGGCAATAAGAACACTCAAAGGGGATGCAGGGCATTAAACAGCCTCTGCATACATCTCCTTCATAAAAGCCATCAGCCCCTCCTCCCAACAGCATTGTTTGCCACACAGTCAGGAAAGCATACTCTCCACTGATATATAGTACAGTCTAAGATGTTTTCATACCACCTGTGTTTTTGAACAACATGCAAAAGAGGTGTACATGCTTAGAGAGATTCAACAAACTTTAGTTCAGGGGTAGGCAACCTTTTTGAGCTGGGGGCCGGGTTGCTGTCCCTCAGACAACTGGGGGGATGAAGCCAAAAAATAAATAATTAAATAATTTTTTTAAAAAAATTAAATAAATAAAGCAGGACAAATGTAGGACAAAATTTTCAAATGGAGGACACTTTTTTTTTAAAAAAAGGAGGACACGCAAAAAAAATTGCTGATTTTTTAAAAAAATGTTAATATAAATGCATGTTTCGGAGGCTTCTATAGACAACTGCCCCCCTTGCCCGCCGCTTGCCCCCCCTTGCCCGCCTCCTCCTGATAGGCCACAGGCCCCATGCCCTCATGCGAGAGGCCAAAGGCTCTGGCGGCAATTGGCGGCAGGACCGGGCTGGGGCCGGTCCCAAGGCCTTGCCGGGCTGCATCCGGCCCGCGGGCCATAGGTTGCCTACCCCTGCTTTAGTTGGTCCAAGTTCTCTTTGTACAGCTTGAGTTTCTTCTCAAGAAAAGTTGATATAAAGTTTGCTACTGACCTGAATGATTTAATAATTTTAGAAGAAGAAAATTGCTGTGAGTGGGGGGAAAATCGTGGCACCACATAGGTGTTAGAAAACAGCAGTGTAGTACTGTTTCCATCTCACTTTCACTTCTGCTTATTTCAAACGTATGTCTTTCATGGACTCACACAGAATGTGTTAATTGATAGCACATTTCCTTATCTCCACTGCAATATTTACTAGATTTTTGAAATTCTAATTTGCTGAAATTAACTCTTTGCATATCATCATATGTGCAACATAAACACAGGTATTTAAGACAGTGGTTTACTGAACTGAATTACATTATAGAAGTTATTATTGCATTAATTTCCCATGCAAGCAAAATGATGCTTAAAATTCTACAACAAAGACTTTTAATATATATGTTAACTTGACATATATGGAGTGGGAAATGCCACATATCCAAGCTGGGTCCCAAACAGTAAGAGGCACACAGGATCGTACTGCAAAAAAATATGTTGAATAATGGATCATACCAAAGAATTTCAGAAGAAAATCAGCCTGTACTTTATAGAATATAGCAAAATCTTTGATTATGAAGATCGTGGTAATCTTTTGGAGTGTTCTTAAAGAAATGAGTGTGCCACAATATTTGCTTTTCCTGATAACATGGACTCAGGATAAGATACTACCATTAGGACTGAATATGAAAAAATTGAATGGTTTTTCACTGGCAAAAGGGTTGTGAGAGGCTTCTTTTTATAATAAATAATAAATAAAATTTTTATTTTTATACCGCCCTTCCATAGATCAGGGCAGTTGACAGCAAAATATCAAATAAAAACACAACATATACATCAGGGTTAAAAACAATTACACACAAACAAAATAAAACCCACGTTAGCCAGTCCTCTTTGCCACAGAAGAGGAAGGAAGGCCCACTGGACTTTAGTCGGGGAATGCAAGCTGAAATAGAAAGGTTTTTAGGTCCTTTCTAAATTGGGCCAGGGAGGTGGCCGAGCGGAGCTCTGTGGGCAGCGTGTTCCAAAGGGCCGGGGCAGCAATGGAAAATGTCTTCCTCGCAGTGGAGGTCAACCTATCTCTTTAATTTATATACTGAACAAATATGCAAAGCAGGATTAGACTTGGGGAAAAGAGGCATGAAAGTTGGAGGAAAGAACTTCAACAATTGAAGTTATGCAAATGACATCATAACAGTAAATAGCAAAGTCTTGGAATGATTACTGAAGAATGCCAAGGAAGAAAGTACAAAGGCAGGTTTATAGTGGACTGCTACAAAGACAAATCAGAGTCCTAAAGCAAATCAAGCCTGAACAATCCCTGAAGCCAAGATGTCATACTTTCTCCACATGTGAAGACAGCACTCTATAAAAAAGGACAATCATGCCCGTTCCGCACGGGCGGAAAGTACGTGCTCTGTGCGTACTAGGGTTAGAAAGGGGCGTCCTTTTTGGATGCCCCTAACACTGGTACGCGCAGAGCGCGTACAAAATGGCAGCGCCCATTCTACATGGGTGCCGCCATCTTGACATCGCGGATGCCTAGCATCCACACATTGCACGGTGGAAGTGATGCCACTAGTGTGCCATTGGCCACTTGTGGCGCCACTTCCAGGTCACAAAAAGAAGCTGCTTTTTGCAGCTTTTTTTGTTGCGCCGAGGAGTCATGTGATTTGGCCGCTGGGGCTCCTCGGCGCAGCAAATGACGGCACCAGCAGACCACCCATTTTGGGCGGTCTGTAATGCGCCAATGTTTGGTAAGATAGAAGTCAGTAAGAAAAGAGGAAGAACACATTACAGATGGATAGACTCAGTCAAAGAAGCCACAACCCTGCAAGTTCCAAGCAGGTCTGTTGAAAATACAGCAACTTACAGATTCCTCATTCATAGATTCACCATAGATCAAACTACTTGACAGCTGTTAACAACAATGCATCATTATCAGATTTTTCTTTGACCACTCCTATAGCCTTAAACATGATCTAGAAATACTTTTCATTAATTTTTAAATAATTTTTATTGATTAAAAAAATTACAAATCATTCAATCTTACATTTTGTCATTTGTGAGCATAAAACGTAAAATACAAGTCTAGTCTTAAATTAGTAATCTCTCTCTCTCTCTCTCTCTCTCTCTATATATATATATATATATATATATGTTTAGGTTGTACTTGTCTCTTCTTTTGTTCTTCTTCTTCGTCAACCTTTATCACCTTTCCATTCACCTTTTCTATCTTCTTATCTTCATCTTCTTTCTCCCTCTCAGACTTTCTTCTTACATACACCAACTTAACAATTCCTTCTTCTCCCTACTCATTCTAACTTCCAAATCTCTTTTCACTCTTCTTCCACTCTTCTTCATATTCAGTCCTAATGGTAGTAAGAGAAGAAGGAAGAAGAATAAGAAGAGAAGAAAAAATAGTTTTTTGACATAAAACCTAGTTAAATATTTGAGGCCTGGAGGTGATGAAGGAGGGAGAAACCTGGTGTGGGTTTAACTGAGGCAACCTGTAACACATCCTCATTCACCCTTGGGTGAAACACCCGACCCAAGGGCAGTCCAAGGTTGCTAACTTCGATGGTCATTTTTGGAAGGCCAACCTGGGGGGAGCCCTTCCAAGCCCTGTGACTTTACAAGAGAAAGTAAGCCCATATATCAGCTCCAAGGGCAGTCTCTTTCCCCAGCCCCTTGGTCTAGTGTCTCATGGAGACAACTCCAGAGCCCAACCCTCCACCACAGAGGGGGTGCCAAGATGTGCACTGATCTCGTATCTTCTCCCCAACTACTTGTCACAGACAAGGGACACGCATGTATTTAGTCCCTTTCTCCCATCAGGTCTGCCAAAGCAACCGTCACTCCCTTTTGCAAATCTTCCAAGAAGATTGAATTGCCTATTTCTGATAAATGTATACTATCTATTTTGTAAAGCTAAATCCACTGGAAAAGTAACCCGGGAAGTGGGAGAAAATGGTCCAAACCCCTTCCCTTGGCATTCCAAATTTCCCTATTCACCTGTCTGTGGGCAAGATCCAGCAATCTACGCGCCCCCCCCCCCTTGCCCACAGACAGGTGAATAGGGAAACTTGGCATGTCAGAATGGCTGACCAAATACTTGACACTCCAGGCCATGTGTCCATTATGATTCGGTGTCATGGACTGCCCTGGGCCTGACTTAGAGGCACAGTCAGAGGAGTCAGACTCTGAAGATGTGGAGGAGGCTGAGACAGAGGTAGATCTGTGGCTGCCTGCACCAGCAGGCCCAGAGCAGGCCCAGGAAGCTGCAGAGGGAGAAACAGACTCTATGGACTTTAGGCTGCAGGTGCTAGGACCTGTGGAGAGAAGGCAGGTCAAGGAGTCCTTGAGGAGGTCTTCCAGGCTGGAAGCCAAGAGGAGAGCTAATAGGTTTCAGCTGAGAAGCAGAGGCCTTTTAAAAGACCTCCAGCTGCAGAATGAGAGGTATCACTCTCAGCTCTTTTCACTCACAAAATTCCTTTCTAATCATGCAGGTGTGGGGACTGGTTATTGTTATTTAGTGATGGTGGTAAGATATCCTGCTCATGCTTAGAGAGAGATTGTTCCCTATCTCCCAGGAGTGAGCTCCAGTACTGAACTCCCCCTTTTAAATTAAATTCTGAATTCTCCATACAGAATGCAGCACAGAGATATGTCTTTATCTTTCTCTGCTAGCATAATAAAGACATTGATTCAGTCCCAATGAGATACCAAATTCCAGCCCATTATTATATCTTTAGGTTTATTATACCTTTGCATTCATCCAGATTTAACTGGAATTTTTATAGTCTTTAAAAAAAAATTCTCAAAAGAGAAGTGCCTAGATGGTTTGGGAAAATGCCCACAAGGTTGCCTCCTCTATTAATATATACTCACATGGAAAATTTCCTTTTCTTCTTCTCTAACCATACAGCAAAAAGAACTTCTTTTACTTTCAATGTGGTTAGAGGAGAAATAATAGAGCAAATCTTGGAGTGTTGCTTTTCTAAAAATAATTTGTTCCTGTTACACATTAGAGTAAATAATTGGAATAGATATCTTATCAGTTGTTGCACTGCTCATTGCCTTTCCATTGCTTTCTGGTTGTTGTTGTTTTAGGGTTTTGTTGTATTGTTCTAAGAGAGCAAAATATTTATGGGTGGTGAAGAGAATGGAATAAAACGTAACAAATTTTTGCCAAATCCCTTTTAAGTTGGCCTTTAAAAGTAACTTCTAAAAGTATCTAGAAATAATCACTAATTGAATCAACAAAGTGAGTTTTGCTTTATCAGTTATAATACTTTTAAAAGATCTGCTTCTTTCACTGTTGTTACTCACCAAAGGTAACTACCTGAGGTGACTGGAGGCCCAACTTTGTGAGGTTGCATAGGTAAGTTTGTTTTTCTGAAGCAGATGAGTTTCAATCACCCATCCTTAAATACAGGTGAGGAGCTGGGGTTGCCTTCCTGATGTTCATAGTGTAGAATGGAGATAAACTTTGCATTATCCTTTATAAAATTTGAGATATTTCTTAAAAATGCAGTTCCTCAAGACAGACTTCCATATTCAGCTTTTGAAAACTATAAATTTGAAAGCTAAAAAATCAACCAAATTTGGAATTTTTGGAAAGTTAATTTTAATCCTGTTTAGTAGCTGTTGTGGAGGGTTATCATTCAGTCTCCTCATTCCAAAAAGCCTACACCACCACACACTGAGAAGGTATGAAACTCTTTGGTTTCATCATTTTCACATGATTGGGAGCATTCTGAAGATTTTCGTTTGGAAAATCACTGGGAAAACATCGCTCAAACGTCCCTCAAACATGGAGCAAGTGCATGTGTGTGGAAGCCAGGCACACGTCCTCAATTGTCATGCAATCGTCGCTCCCTCTAGTATCCCTGAATCGTCTCAAGGGGAGCAGATTTCCTATGAACGCATACTTTGTTCCCAGACAAAGGGAACAAGGAGGCCAGTGCACTTCTTGAGAGAAGAAGGAAATGATCCCTGAAGGTAAGAATGAAGCAAAAGACTTCAGTTCATAGACCAAAGGAGCATACACAGAAGTGAAAACAAAGTGCAGGTGTTATCTAGACTGCTTCTCTCACTAACCATTTTATAAAAGAACTGATGCTTCTTTGCTTCCAACAAGAAACATGTTTTTCAACCATTTGTTGAATATTTTTGAATATTTTCCCCATTCCCATGACTTATATACCAAATGAGCAGTCTGAGCTTCTTCACAGCCATTGAAGGTTGTGAATGTGTGTGTGCTTGGAATACCGATCAGGTTTACAGAGATGACCAAGTGCCCGTGCCTCCCATACCCCAAATCCCAATCTGGAGCATTATCCTTTGTCTTCAGTCAACTCCATTTAAAAAATGCATACAAAAGCTACATCTATGTCACAATGTCTAGTATGTCTCTCAGCCTTCCACGGTTGGCCAGCCAAGAGAGAAAAACATAGAGAGCGACAATGAAATGCATCCCTTCAGCCAACGCAAACACTTAATGTTTCTTTCAGTTTCATTGTCAGCCATAACAAAAGCATCATAAAGAGTGTTTGTTAAATATTGTATCATTTGCTGTTCTTGATCAGTTGATGCATCAGAGTTAAAACATTGGCTGAAGGCGGGGGATTAAGACAATGCTGGAAGATATAGTAAGCATAACCAGTAGCTTTTAAAAGAAATGTGTGCTGGGGAAACTGTGATTAACCTGTCACTTACCATTACCAGCTGCAGCTGTTTTCGTTGCTTGATGAGTCTTGCAGTATGTTTCAGGGGATCCTGCTAAAAGATATTAAGTAAACAGAGTTAGGCAAGCTGGTTTATTAGTTAAGAGCTCAGAATGATCCAGAAGGAGATAATTACTGATAATTACTGAACAAAACATTGTTCCTTTATGAGACGAGGATGGAACTGATGGAGCAGGTTGGTCAATCAAGTCATAACTGTCCATAATTTGCTGCCAATAATAAATAAAAGAAATATAACTTATATTTATACTGCTTATCTTCAAAAGCCAAATACTTTCCCCATGGTTTTTTCATTAAAAATATTGACTTCGGTCAATGCTGAAATATATGTTTCACATAAATGCATTAAATTAAACCATTTTTTAAATTAAAAACAACCCTGAGAGTCTTCAATTCTGAATAGCAGTGGGTGAGGAAGCAGAAGATTCTTCCTTTACCAGGTGTCTGGAATCATCCCCCCAGTTGCTCCCTCCCTGTCTTTGGTGTGACATGCATATTAATAGTGGCATGTTGCCAAGAAGAAATGCAATTTGGAGGGGCTATATTTGAATGGAAAAAATAATTAGGGAAAGGATTAAGGATTTCTCTGTGCTGAAGTATACCCTCCTGAGGCTGAGTTGTTGTTGTTGAATGTCAAAACCTGTTGAAGTTTTGTTTCACATATGTTTCATATAATTCGTAGCTTACTATGATCGCAGAAACTAATAATGATCACAATGCTACTCCTTAGGTAGCTACAATCATACAATACAAAACATACATACATACAAGAGGGAGGAACCAGCAGTTTGGGACAAAAAGCAAAGAAACAAAAATAAATTTTTTTAAAAATCCCAGTTCTTTAAAAAAAACCAATGGAGAATCAACAAAGATGCAAAATAGATTGTGGGCTAAGGGCTTGTCTACACATCAAGTGTGTTATGTGAATTGCTGTTAATCTTCGCACATTCACATAATGTTTAATAGTCTTCACTTTCCTGTGAAAATTCATATCTATTTGCATCTATTCACCCTCCCTCTGCCAAAAACCTGCAGTCATCTGAATTCATGTGAAGCAAACAGACATGTGATAATGTGGATTTCTGCAGATACTCTGGTAAAAACTGTGAAGCCTTTTTCTATAGTTTAAGGAATCCCCCTCCCTTCAAAAAGGCCAAACTCCTGCAAAGTGCACATGGCCAGATCACATTCTATTTGACTGGAAAGAAGAATATTTTAACTGTGTAGACAAATCGAATTACCAGACTCATCTTGAAGATATCCATTCAATCAGTCTGAATTGTTTAGTTAACCCTTATGTAAATCCTGTTGATTCAATGAGTTTATTCTAGGTGTTAACATCTGTTTTTTTTACTCTGATGGTTGGGGGTAGGAATTTTGAACTGAAGCACTTTGCATTGCATGTTGCATGTCCTGTTTGAGTGTTCTTATTTTGTTTCCAGGTTCAGTGTCTTCTGACATCTGCTACATTGTTCTCCTGTGTTCCAAACCCTTGGATGAAATATTAGACTGATGCAAGCAGTAATTGAAATCTCAGCCTTTAGTAGTCCTCTTTCTCATGACAACACAGCCCTGCTAACACAGATTAGCCCTGCTGACCTGTCTGCAAGGAACATTTAAGAAAGGAGGCTGCTAACACTGTAGAATCCTGCAGCATTCAAGGGTGTATTGGGGGGGGGGGGGATTAGAGCATTGCTCCCCAAATAAGAATTCTGTCCCCCAAATGAGATTTCCTTTCATTTCAAATTTCTAACATTGACAATCGTTTACACATAAAACTCACATTTGCTGTGCTCATATTCCCTTGGTAACTTGGTCTGTCCCTTTTCTTTGATGACTAAACTCTATTCCTAAATGTCCAACAGAAATTTTAAGATAGTACACCACCAGAAACTTAAGGACTGAAGAAAAATTTCATAAGCAGGGAAATATTACATTACATTCTTTATTACGGTCAAAGACCAGCATCAATATAAAATATAACATAAAAAATAAAATAATACACATAAAAAGATTGCTTGGGATAAAAATATGCCAACTAGAAATGTAAATAATTCAGGGAAATAATTATCTTGTGGTTGAGCAATGTGCTCATTTACACCCCTTTCCATAGTTATATCTCCTTCTCAGGGCTGGAATTCTGCAGCAAAAAGGAAGGTAATTCCCTCAGGCTGTATCTGTATCATAGAAATAATAAAGTTTGACATCGCTTTAACTGTCATGGCTCAATGCTATGGAATTCTGGGATCTAAAGTTTTGTCGATAATCACCTCGATGCCAGCCACAGATGCAGGAATAAACTCTTCTAGAACATGGCTACATAGTCTGAAAAACCCACAGAAAGTATGGATGCTAGCCATGAAAGCCTTCAACTTCACAATAACCACCCTGTTAGCCTGACATCAATACCAGGAAAGATTTTGGAGCAGCTCATTAAACAGTGTGTGTGGTGTAGTCTCCTTCTTTGGAGGTTTTTAAACAGAGGCTGGATGGCCATCTGTTGGGGGTGCTTTGATTGTGTGTTCTTGCCTGGCGGGAGATGCCCCTTGAGGACACAGCTCCAACCATATCTCTCCTTTATTGTCTCCTTTATTGTCATTCCTCCACTGGCTCCCCCTCCCTTTCCATATTCAGTATAAGCTCTTGTTGTTGATTTTTAAAGCTCTGCATGGGCTGACCCCTCTTTATTTATCAGACCTTCTTTCTCTTCACCTTTCCACTTGGGCCCTCCATTCTAGTAGCCAAGGTCTGCTGTCCCAGCCAAGGATTTTCACTGCTCCATCCCGGATTCGTCCCTTTTCACTTGCTGCCCCTGACTTCTGGAATCTCCTTCCCCCACAAACACAGGTCATCACTTCTTTAACCAGTTTCAAAACTGAATTGATGACCATCCTGTTCAGAGAAGAGTTCCCAGGCACTGAGTGACTATTATTTGTTATTTGGTGTTTTTCATTTCTTGCCTGCTTTACTTTATTGAACCATTTCCTGTATTGTTATGTATTATTAATATGTATTATGCTATTATTCCTTAGATTGTACGCCATGGGCAGGTCTACTTTATTTAATGTTTGTATGTACAGTGCTGTGTAAATCTACAGCACTATATAAATAATAATAATAATAATAATAATAATTTCCAGCTCTATGCTTCTATGATTCCTCCAAAGAGAAAAGCCCTCCTGTCAGCTGAAGCAGGAAGTGCCAGTTTGTCCAGATCAAACATATATTTCACCTTCCCAGAGGTATGAATACAACAAGCCTACTATTATCTGTGTAACTCTCCAGTGTAACTGAACCATTCAAACCAAAAGCACAGTTTTACCTTGTTATTGTCCCCCTGTCTTATAGGCCTTGATCCTTTGTGGCTTTAAGGAACCTAAAGGAAATAGATGTCAAGGTTCAGAATAAAAGCTCTACATGCGATATAGAAATATAGACCTTGTTACAGACCAGGTAACCTCCAGAACAATGTGTCAAAGAGAGGCATTCTTTTTCTCTGTGTATGCCTTCAATTGGACAAATATAGAACATTCTATCCTTTACAGGAGGTGAGGGAAAGGAAGAACCAGGGGGGGAAATGAGGGTAAGCCATTTATACATGATACAATCTGCTGCTGGTGACTTCTTTTGGTGTCATAAAACAGGTCATTTCAAATAATTCTGCCTAATAATATCTGAGCAGCAAAAGCAGTCACTCCATCTACAGGAATCCATTGCAAAAGAGCAGAGGGCACATGCTAGTTTAATACCTACGTAGAAGACATAAAGTTGGTCAACTCATCTTGTCATGTAGGATGACATAAGAAAAGCTATGGTTCATTTTCAGGTTTCAATAGATGGGAGGGAATAGGAAGAGATTTCAGCTAAGAGTAAAAAAGTCTTTTTTAAAGGTTGAAAAGCCCAGTTTTTTCTTATATGTTGGTCAAAACTGCAAAGGGGGGGAAAGAGTACTTGTTATTCTTACCTGTTTATTCTTCATGTTAGCTATAGCAGATGATGCTTAAAGCACCATCCTGTCTTAGAACATTATCACATTGGGCTTTCTGCCTGGCCCCAGAATGGACCAAAATTTTGGCATTTTTTTTCCAGTTTGGATGTTATCACACATCTCTGTGCTCATACCAGAGGCATCGTGACCTGATCTTAGCCAGATCCATCTCCGATCTGTACTAAACCCATCCTTTGCAAAGGACAGGAGTTAACTTGAATTGTTCTTGAATTGTGGTGCCTGGAACTGAAAACAATATTCCAGGTGAGGTCTGACCAAAGCAGAATAGTATTTTAATATTACTTCCTGTGATCGAGACAGTATACTCCTATTGATGCAACCTAGGGTTGCATTGGCTTTGGTGCAGTACGGACTGGCAGGGAAATGCTGGACCTTTTGGACCGCACAGCACTGCTGCGTAACGAAAAAGAAGCCGCCTAGAGTGGTTTCTTTGTGGCGTCATAAGGGTTGCGATGCAGCCCTTATGACACCACTTCCACTAAAAGATGTGTGGGCGCTCAAACACCCACACTTCATTGCTACGCCCCCCGTGTGGGCAGTGCCATGCAATAGTGGCACCGTCTGCTCCTGAGCCCTACTATTGCCTCCAGGACACCACTTCCTGGCCGTGTGTATCAGGCCTTTTTTAGCTGCTGCATCAGATTGCTGGTCCACTAAAACTCCTAAATCCCTTTTGCATGCACTGCCATAAAGAGAGGTGTTACTCATTCTAGATACCTGCATTTCATTTTTACTGCCCAGGTGTAGCACCTTACATTTCTCTCTGTTGAAATTCATGTTGTTAGTTTTGGCTCAACTCTCTAACCTGTTCAAGTTATTTAGAATTCTGATCCTGTTCTCTGGAGTATTAGCTACTTGTGCTAATTTGGTGTCTTCTGCACATTTGGTAAGCATGCCCTCTATTCCAGCATCCAAGTCACTTATAAAGATATTTAATAGCACTGGGCCCAGGAGAGATCCCTTTGGCACCTCTCCAGAATTAAAAAGAGCCATTGTTGAGCACCCCTTGGGGTCCATTGGTCAACCAATTACAAATCCACATAACAGTGGCACTGTCTAGCCCCCAATTTATTAGCATTGTTGCCTTGTCAAAGGCCCTTACAATATATGCTACATCCACAGTATTCCCTTCATCTACTAAGCTTGTGATAAGATTAGTGTGGAGTGATTTATTTTTGTGAAACATATTCTGACTTTTAGTAATCACAGAAATTCCTTTCTGTGACTACAGATTGTCTAACTATATGTTCTAGAATCTGTTCTAGTATGGATGTCAGACTGACTGGGCAGTAATTATTTGGATCCTGTCCCCCCCCCCCTTTTTTTTTTCTTTTCTTTTAAGATAGGGACAACATTTGTCCTTCTTCAGTCTGCTGGTATCTCTCTTGCTCTCCAATCAGCTGTCTAGTCAGCTGTCCAGGAGTCAGAGGAAGACATTGCCACACAAAGTAACATCCTCATAAGTGAGGAAGTTTACTTTCATTATGATTACTTGAGTTCAAAAGTCATTGCAGCATCTCTTACTGGGTTGTTGTGAGGGGGGGAAATAGGGGGAAATGGGAAAGATAATGGAAAGGTACTAGCATGTGGCCAGAAACATCTCAGAATTTGAGCAATTGTGACATCCTTGCTAGACAGTTCCAATGTCATGAGGGATATTTTGAGTGACCCAACATCAGCCAGTGAACCTAATGGCTGAATTGACAATTGAACTTAGTCTTCACAATGAAAGTCCAAACACTGCACCTTACTACATGTGAAGAAAACTGTATTGGCCTTCAGTTGAATTTTAATTTGTGAATTGTCCCATTGAACCTATTTTATTTGCAAGTGAAGCTAAGACTGATGCTACAAAGACTCAATAATGTGTCTTTACCTTCTTTTAGTCCTATTGGAACACTCAACACTCCTTTGTTCTGATCTGAAAACATTTCTTTTCAATGTCTGAGGGTTTTAAGACAATTTCTTTTTTTAAAAACTATTTTATTCTGCTGTTTTATGTTTTTGTTTTGTTTTGGGGGGAATATCTATTTTTTTAAAAAAAAATTGTATGGTTTGACCCTCAAATTGCAGTGGAATTTGGGCTAGAGGAGTGAGGAGGGGGTAGAGCCAGAGTATTTCCACAATGGAAATATAGTTCCCTTGTTTGTATCAGTTTCTGGAAAACACAATGTACTCCTTTTTTCAGTTTGGTGTTTGCACATGAACTTTCCCAGCCATAGTGTTGCAAACACTGGCAGGTCAGTATTTCACCTCCCCCTGGTCTACTGGCTTCATTTTACAGAAGTGCAGGTGGGCAATCAGAATGACAGGAAAACAGTGAAAAGCTATTTGATTAAACAAATATGTGAATATACACATCTGTGCTGGAAATCCCCCCAAAACTGTAGCTGCTGAAGTTATGTGAGTGGACATGAACTGATATGGTGAACATGTGCACACAGTAGAAAGACCTCCTTACACCAATACGGCTATGTAATAAGGCTCCCTTGTGCCTTTCCAAACTGATTTCAGTTTGAATTAAAATAGGTATGTGTGGCAGTAAAGGGGTCAAACTCGGGCAGCAATATGATGCAGTAGAGCTGGAATACAGCCCTGTGCAGATTCAGCCTAATAGCTCTGAGCAGGGGCAAGAAACAGTTTGATTAGGTCAGTGTAATTCTTATCATTGTAGACATTTTCCAATTAGACAGAAAATACAGATCAATTCTATGCATGTCTATTCAGGAACAGGCTAAGCTCTGGGATGGTAGCAGCTCATCTGCATATTTTTTTTCCCAGTCAGCCTTTGCTGAAGTTGCCATGTGCAAAAAAGCAGCCAGGTGGGGAGAGGCAGCAAGCTTTGAGTCAGTAGCATATGTACTTAGATCCCATATATCCCATAAAGATATTATAGGGATGAAGGGGAGAGAGATAACAGCAGAGATGGAAGCAGAAGGCTGTAATGTATGTGCAATGTTTGTCTTCTTGTCAGCAAACCTCACTACACCTACACCTACAGTAAGTGCAAATTGGTATTTGGAAGAGAAAGTCAGTGAATTTCAACTAGGTGTGAGTCCCTTCAGTGTATCAGGTAACAGAGGATTTCTGGATAGAACACAGAGAGAATTAATCCTACAGAACTGCCAAGGAAAATGAAGAAGATGACAGTTAATGTCAGGAGCAAACCATACAGAAGAGATTGAGAACTTCTCCAAACATGCCATTATTTCCTATATCTTCATGAAGATAGCAACCATGAAGATGCTCAAACAAAGTAAACAGCATGCCAAGGAAAGAGTCAAGCTAACCACCAACTGTAACAGAAAGAAAAGAAAGCTGTTGGTAGTTGGGGATGCATTGCTCATAGTGTGCCAGCCTGACAAAATGAATCAGGAAGTATGTTGTCTTCCTGGTGCACATATCTGGGAAGTCATTGTCAGTTTGCCAACACTCATCAGGAACACAGATCAGTACCCATTTCTCCTTTATCATGTGGGCACCAACAGCACTGCAAATACTATCTTTGAGCAGATCACCTTGAACTATAAAGCCCTGGACAGGAAAGTGAAGAATTCAGAGGCACAGGTGGGGAGGCTTGTTCTCTGTTGCCCCCAATGGGTTTCAGTTATTAAGGAGTAGATTTTGATTTAACATTATTAAAAGGATCATCTTGACAGTGAGAGTGGCTCAACAATGGTGCCAATTGCCTGTAGAGGTGGTGGGGTCTCCTTTTCTGGATGGCTTTAAAAAGAGGCTGTACAACCTACCTGTTGTTCCCCTTCCAATGCTATGATTTTATAAGTACCCCATGCAAGAGCTGAAAGTGCAACAGTCCCCCACAGTGCAAAGCTTATCAAGCTGTCAGGGAAAGCTCATTTCTATGCAGTCACTTCTCAGCCCCTGTATCCTCTATGACTGATCAGAGGCAAGGGCAGTTAGCTCTTGGAGATGGTTAATGAACTATTTTAAGCTGCATCTAAGTCAGGGGACCAAAGGTTCACCTGGTGGCGCAGTGGTTAAATGCTAGTATAGCAGCCATAGCATTGGCTGAGCAGGGTTCCCACAGGGTTCTGGGTTGACTCAGTGTTCTATCCTTTTGTAGGTTGGTAAAATGAGTAGCCAGCTTGTGGGGGCGATTGGCTTAAATGTTGTAAACTGCTTAGAGAATGCTTAGTTCACTAGGAAGTGGTATAGAAATGTAAACATTCATTTTCCTGCATGGTCAAAAAACCCATTTCATATTATTGAAAATAACAATATTGATAAAAACAATGCATTTTCTTGCGTAGTCAAAACATGTCATATTATTGACAATAACAATAACAATTATCATAGACTTTACATTACATGGTAATGACAATAACAAAGGGAGAATTTCCCCACTTTTCTTTCAGAACAGCATATTTTGTGTCAGAAGGATAGGGAAGAAAAATGGTGGACCTTAGAACTTTTGTACTGAAAACATACTTAGTGACATTGACCACTAACCCCCATTGCTACTTCTATAGACACCAGCTGTGAGTGCCTCTGCCCAAAAGTGCAGCATGCTGGAGTTCGCACCGTAGAAAACCACTATTTTCCATAATCCCAATTCTGTTTCTCTAGAACTGGATTACAATCAGCTTTTGAAATAGCCTTGTTGTAGTAGTATTGTTCCATGCTTTCTGCTTCCCATTTCCCTGTTCAACAAGTAAGACATTCCAAGGACAGACTTTCACATCATCACTTAGTTCTCCTAAAGTAGAAGAGTGCTATTAAAAATTGTTGGAATTGTACTCCATAAATAACGTTTCCAAGTTCTACATCAGACATGCAGCTCTTTTTTGTTGTAAAGAGTACACTCAGACTTCTTTCTCAATTCTTGGTTGTGTACAAGGGCCAGAGTATTTTGAGGATAGAGTTCAGCTCCTCATGTTTCAATAGACCAGTTGCTGGGGAACTACAGCAAGTAAGAGAGAAACTCTTGTTGTGTTTGTGGGTTTCTCGAAGGCAATGGCTTGTCACTGTGTAGAAAGAGGATTCCAGACATTTATCTTGATTTACTAGTACTTTTCTAAAGAAACATATTTAACTCTTAGTTGTAACAAAAGGCTGGAGATTGTAATTCATTCAGTTGATACCAAGCAATATCATCCCCATTCCTAAACAAACAGTAAAATCACAAAAAGGCATCCTGAGTGATCATTCTTTACTTCTAGAATTCTTTCCCTCTAGAAAACAGAATCCCTGGGGGAAGGTAGATGAAGTATATTTAAGCAGACATTTAGTGATCTGGAAGTCATTGCATAAAATTAAGACTGTCTTATCCACTTTCTCTTCCTTGGCAGCATCCATAACCCAGAATAACCTATCTAATACACAAAAACAAGCATATCGGAATACGGTAAAGACAGTGGGCTGTATGACTGATGGGGAGCAGAGATGTGTGAAAGAAATTCAAGGCTGAGAATTTAAAGGAGGATTCAACAGAGGTCCAAAGCACACTACAGAAATAATCCAGTCTGACACTACTTTAACTGCCTTGGCTCAGTGCTAGCGAATCCCAGGAACTGTAGTTTTGTGAGACATTTCACCTTCTCTGTCAAGAGAGCTCTGGTGCCACAATAAACTACAATTCCCAGGGTTCCCTAACATTGAACCAGGGCAGTTAAAGCGGTCTCAGACTGGATTATTTCTGCAGTGTGTTTAGGACCAGATTGGACAATACAAAGAGAGAACATATAAGGAAACACAAACTGAATGTACCAATCTTTATTGCCTCCTAGTGGCATATGTTCACATTTCTCCTTTTCCACTAATTTTAGGTTTAGTGTGTTAACCAGTTCTCTATGAACTACACTGCCTCTCTGTTCCCAGTTATTCTCACTTCAAGATGGTATGTCGTTTCTAGAAACTCAAAAGCCTAATCCAGGATCCTATGGTATCAATAACCATTTGCACAAAACATCCTAGCACAAATGGTTTGATAGTATTGACATTCACACTGTCCACTTTATCACACTAGTGAGAAAACGAGATTTAAACGAGAGTTAAACTAGAGAAAACCATGAAACATCATGTGATAAACTTCAGGCATTTCCTGGTTTTCTCTAGTTTAACTCTCATTTAAATCCTGTTTGCCCACTAGTGTGATAAAGCAGTCTGAGGCATGTATGACCCCATTGTGTGAGCCAAAGCATTAGCAGACAAATATATCTTTCTTCGCTGCCAGCAGAGGACAAGGTAACAGAAAAGTTAGTAGACGTCTTTCTAGTGGACAGGTAACTGAAGAGGATGAAACAGCAGCACCATTCCCCATGAACACCTCTGGAAAAAGATAGAGAGGGGAATGAGAAGGCAGTCATGAGCAGCTGCAGTGATGGATAGCAGTAGGTGAAATTGGTCAGCCACCTCTTGTGCATGCCCCTGCCACTATAAGAGGCTACATACTGGACCTTACCGCATTGCCCTCTGGGATGTGATGGGGGTGTGATGAAAGGGAGCAGGATGAGAACAAAATGGGTGCTATCACCCATTCTGCCGCACAGCAGAACGCCACTGCCACTGCTGGAAGTTTTCATTGCATTCTGGATCCATCCCAGAGGAGGCGATTTTCAGGAACTGTTTAGAAGCAATGGGAACCTCCAGCGGCAACGGCATTCTGCTGTGCAGTACAGTGGATGATAGACCCATTCTGTTCTCATCCCGTTCCCTTTCATCATGCCCCCATCACATCCCGGGGGCAATGCAGTAAGGTCTATTGTGTGCCTCTTGACTGAGGCTGGTCCTACCTGAATTCAACTACTTCTTCAATCAATGCTTCGACCTAAGCGCTCCCTAGAGCCAAGCACTATGGAGGGGGTGGCACGGAAAAATCTCCCCTACCTTTGGTTCCAAGGATCTCTGTTGATAACTTAGGTACTATCCAGAGTGGTGGTTTCTATGATATAGTGTTAGCACAGTGTTTCAAAACACATTACAAGATGTACAAGTGTAATATATGACCTCCCAAGTATGGTACTTCTTTACACACAGTAAATGACATGGTAGACAACAGATGTGTAGTGCATGATTCATGGCTCACATGTACTGCTATGCATTTTTCAAAGCCTGCAGGAGAAGACCATCACTTTGAACAAGGTTTAACTTAAAATGTGCCCTAGGTTAGCTAAGGAGGCAGACTTCCTTGATGTCTGGAAAATCACCAGCAACAACAGTAGTGGCATGGGGGAGCAGATAGAGCAGGGGTAGGCAACTTTTTTGAGCCGGGGGCCGGGTTGCTGTCCCTCAGACAACTGGGGGGCCGAAGCCAAAAAATAAATAATTAAATAATTTCTTTTTAAAATCAATTAAATAAATAAACCAGGACAAATATAGGACAAAATTTTCAAATGGAGGACACGTAAAAAAAATTGCTGCTTTTTAAAAAATGTTAATATAAATGCATGTTTCGGAGGCTTCTATAGACAATTGCCCCCTTGCCCGCCGCTTGTTCCCCTTGCCTGCTGCTTGCCCCCCTTGCCTGCCTCCTCCTGATAGGCCAAAGGCTCCGGCGGCAATCGGCGGCAGGACCAGGCAGGGGCCGGTCCCAAGGCCTTGCTGGGCCGCATCCGGCCCGCGGGCTGCAGGTTGCCTACCCCTGAGATAGAGCAATAAAAAAAAATATTCAATTTAAAACCATTTATTCTAAAAATAAAAGGTAAACATAATCACATAATGTATTAAAATAAAGATTTTTATATTCCTTTTCACTTATCAAAACATCCCATGTGGGTAATGGCTGTTCAAGTTTGTTTATGTGTTGAATAGTTAATTCTTAATAAAAGCTTAATGAGAAAATAATTTTGTACAGTACATATGAGTTCTTGATTCATATCATTTCTAATCTCCATCTGGCCAAAGTAAGTCATATTTGGAATAATTAATATTGGATTGAAATCCTCCCTAACCCCTCATAAAAACACCTTTATATTCCTTTGAAAAATATGAATGTTTCTCCCTCCACCCACCCCATACTTCCTTGTTCAGCATATCTAGCATATCAGTTCAGCCCAAAATACAATGCCTAAAATGTTGGGAATTTAATATATTACATACAAAATCATTCTTGATTTTATTGTCTCTTTCATGGTAAAACTACTTTTGACCCCTCTCCTTCCTAGTCACCCTTCTCACTTTTCTCTCATTCACACACCTATTCCTCTCATTTCCCCTCTTTCAAAGGCTTTTTCTTCTCTCATTGCTTTAGGCTTAACAATACCTATGATCTGATCTGCACTGCCAAAATTATGCAGTTTAACACAGCTTTAACTGTCCTGGTTCAGTGCTATGGAATTCTGGGTTCTGTAATTTTGTGAGATGTATAGCCTCTGTTTGAGATCTCTGGTGCCACAACAAACTACAAATCCCAAAATTCCATAGCATTGAGCTATGACAGTTAAGGCAGTATTAAACTGCATTATTTCTGCAGTGCAGATTAGACCTGTATCATGATTACTTTATCCATTTTCAGTGTCCTGTTTCTCACATTCTCCTCCTTTTATATACATTTTAGATACCCCCATGACTATACATTCCATCTTTCTTCTGTGTTTTTCCATCTCTCTGTTCCTTTTTTCTACTGTCTCTCTCTCTCTGTCAGATAATTCTTCCACCCAGTCTCTCTCTTCTTTTGTCTCTTGTTGTCTTTCCATCCATCCATCCATCCATCCATCCATCCATCCATCCATCATCCCTCCCTCCTTCTGCAGCTTCATTTCCCTCCCCTATGCAAAAACTGCATGATACAGTATGAAGTAGTACACTATGGGCTTTATCTACCCTTTCTCTCTGTCTCCCACACTTTGCATACTACTGCCAGTCAAGATGAAGTAGGAAACTGATGTGGACACCAAGGAAGACAGCAAAGTGGGGAAAACAATATAGCAAATCAAAATGCTATTCTGTACATCATTCCCAAGAAAATACCTTCAAATTTTCTTGGGGGAACACACCATGTTCAAACATATATTTTAAAAAATTTATCCAGTAATCAGTGACATAATTGATATTAGAGACATAGCCATGTTAGATTATCACACCACCTTTCCTCCTGTGCTAGACATGGGATGTAAATTTAAATAGGTGGATTTTATCACACATCCCCATGGCAGGGCAGTAGGCATCCTGTATATGTTCTGGACTTCTCCTACACCTTCTATAAAACAGAAAAATGTGTTCTTTAAAAGGTGCAGGAGAAGCCCAGATTGGGGTTGTGTGAAAAAAATCCACCTATTTTAAGTTTACTTCCCACATCTACAGGGGAGGGTGGGAACTATTGGGATATGAGGGTTGTATTTATCTTTTAATCTGTAAGCAGCCTTGACTGTCATGGACAGAGAGGTGGGATATAAATCATCATCATCATCATCATCATCTAGCACAAGAGGAAAGGTGGTGTGATAATCACCTGAGGGGCCATTCAGACTACCTTTTACCCTAGATCAGAACCTGGATTAACCACGGGAAAGTTCATATTTGCCCTGATGCTTCCACAAGTGAATTGGAGGTTTTCAAACCCATCCAGGGGCAAATGTCCCTTGGCGCAGGTCTTTTGAAAGCAGAATAAAAGCTGTATCTTTGGGGGGGAAAACAGGTTGGGCAAATATGAGCTTGGCCCCGATCATGATCAGGTCAAGTTCAGGGAAGGGATTTAGGTCAGAGGGAGGGCAGAGGGCAGAACATCCCCTCCCCTTCATGGAGGATGATGATGAAGGAGCAAGAGGAAGGATGCAAAAAAGGGCAATCGGGGTGACTGGAGCAAAGGAGCTGGAGGAAGGATGCAAAGGGCAATCGGGGTGACTGACGGAGCAAGAAGAAGGAGCTGGAGAAAGGGTGAAGTTCAGGGTAGATCAGAGGGAGGGCACAGAATGGAATAAGACTCCCTCTCGCACTAGGCAGCTATCTCTCTCTTTTTATTTTTTATTTTTGACAGACTATGTACATGCTTTTTGCTATCTACATATATAGATAGAATGTGTGTCTGCTTGTGTGCTACTTTTCCTTTCATTTCCTTGCTCCCAGCATGGCACTTTGCAAGATTATTTTTTATATGTAAATGCGACAATGCGTATGTTACAAATGTTTCTCTTTCAATTTGGCAAATTGATACAGAATGCTTTTGCTACTGTATATGTCTGTAAGGAATTCTGGGGTGGTTGAGGGAAGGCAAAGGATGCAGAGATGGCATTCCGAGGTGAGGAATTTATTATTATTATTATTATTATTATTATTATTATTGTTGTTGTTGTTGTTGTTGTATGTGTATGAGGCATTCTGGGGTTGCAAGGAGGGAGGATGCAGAGATTGCATTAGATTGCATTTTGGGGTTGAAAATAAATGCAGGGGAAGATCCATAATCTGTAGTGACCCAAATACACACAACACACCTGGAGGTTTTTAAATTTGACAAGATATGTGCAGACTTCTGCCTGTTTTTTTTTAAGGAGGGGGGAAACACATATCCGATTGCCCAATGGCTGCAAGAAACCTCACCCTGACGAAAGCGGAACTAATTTGATTGACAGAAAAGGCGCCTTCATTTTAAACTGGTTCCACGCTGCAATGGCATTCGTGGTTAAATTACCCTGATTGAGGTAAATTTCTAGTGGGCACTTGCTTCTGGAGGGATTGGGGGGGACCGAATCTGCCCAGTTCCATCCAGCCAAATAGGTGAGTCTGAATGGGGCCTTAGTCTGGAATATCAGTGTGCAAAGCAATCTTGTAGCACCTTTGAGAATAACTGAACTAAAGAAGTTGGTGCATTAGCTTATAGACTTGGTCTACTTCCTCAGATGCATGCAGATAATTGATGTCAATATTTTTACTTGATTTCTGGTCCAAGAGCAGCTCACAACAGTAAAAGATACAATGTAAAATTCATTAACAATAAAGCAGTAATAAAGTGCAAGATAACAGTACAAGTCAGAGAAAGAACAGGCAACATATAGCTGAAATGGAGTAAAGGTCTTAGGAAAATAAAAGGTCTTGGTGAAATGACTAGATGGATAATAGATGAATATTTTGTGATGATCCTAACAACAATATGCCTAAAATATGCTGATTTCATGTTGTGTACTTACTTACACACATACATGTATACTTACATACATACACACATCTCAGCCTCTCCTTTCATATAAACCAGTTTTGTGTGTGTGCATACATCTTATTTCAGATTCATGCTCACACAGTGGAAACCAAAGTGGTCCTATTTGTGTTCAATTCATTATTTTTGTGGCAACACAATTCCTGTATTCATCCTCCACTGCTCTGGACTATTAAATCCCAAGCTAATTCTTTCCCCTATTATTGACTTTTAAGGAGCTTTCGGAATCAATTGTCTCTTCTTTCAGTCCTGTCAGGTTTCATCGTCAGGTTCTCAAAGAAGTTAATCAAATTTGTTCAGCATGGCCTCCTCTTCTCATTCTTAGCTGCCATCTCAGAGGAGTTCATAACCTGTTCAAGTGTTCCTTCTTTTCACTGAGCTTAATCAAAAAGTGAAGAAATGTTTTCTATCATAGAAAGGTCAAATTTGTAGACCTGTAGCCTCCCCTTGTTTTCCTCATTGTGATATCTCTTCTAATATGCCATATTTACTCCCTGTTTCTCTCCAGCTGCTTCTCTACTTTTCTTAATCTATCCCTTTCACCCTCTCTTCTCTTGTGAAACCTTCTTTTTAGAATGCTGACTCAGAGGGCAAGATAATAAATTACAATCATCTTTTTGTCCCATTTCATGTACTTTAAAAAATCTCAAACTGATCTGTCATGGAAGCAGACAGAGAGGTTTATATTCTAGATAGTTTATTGACCTTTATCCAGAGGACTTCTCAGAAAATAAAGAGATATAAATATTAGGTTTTTTTCCTATTTCTCAAATTACAGTCACATTATTACAAAATCACACAAAACAACTCTCCAAGTTACACAAACTTTTCTCTTATAAATAACAAAATATATAACTTTTCCTGAAGCAACATTACAACATGGCAAAGACAGCCCCAAAGCTATGTTCTTCGATTCTAGAATCTTAAATGTCATTCATTTGTTGTTGTTTTTTCATGAAAGAATCGATGATAAGCAGTATGCTCTGATAAAAGATGTATTACCAACCACTCATAAATCTTACTTGGGAATGTTAGATTTTTTTTTAAATATTCCTCCTAATTTCATCCAATTTAACAATCCCCAAACATCCAGTGGAAATAGATGGACATTTTAGCATGTGTCCCAGCTTGAGGTTACTGCTATGTAGCCAGATTATACAGTTGGTTTGGATCGATTACTGCCTAATGTATAGGCAATGGGATCTTATAGCACCTTTGAGTACCATAAAAAGAAATGGTCATAAATGGTCAAAATGAATGACAATAACTATGATCTTTATTGTTAGTCTAGATCAAGCATTTTATAACCTATAAACTGAGAGACAAAAAAATAAAATAGTTTGGGGTTTGAAATAGATGTCGGTGATGGTATCAACCAGAAATGTGTGTTTTGGGATATTAGATTACCAAATGGAAGTGTTAAAAATAGTAGCATAAGCTTTTGTAGACTCAATCTGCTTCTTAAAAAAGTACCATGGAGTGAACTGTACATGGAATAAATTATTATTATTATTATTAACTGGTACTCAGGAAGGACATTCATAATCAGACAGCATGAAAAGCGATAGAAAGGTAAAACTTGTGGGTATGGTCAGGATGTGGCAGGTTCAGTCCTTCCTGGGCATCAGTTTACTTTATGCATCTGAGGAAGTAAACCAAGGAGATTACCTCACTACACTCTTATAGTGCTGCTATTCCACTTTCTCTGCTCTGGCTGCCTCCTGTTGCATTCTGGGGTTTGCAGTTGAAGGGGGGGGGGGTCGCATTTAGAATTATCAGCCAGAGAGCTCTTAGGCCTATCTAAACTACAAACCCAGGAATGCAATAGGAGGCAGCCACAGCAGTAAAAGTGGAATATCAGCACTATAACAGTGTAGTGAGGTACTCTAAAATCTCTTTTGCACACTTAGTCGCAAAAGAGCTACAAGATCATTTTGCATGCCAATTATCCAGACTAACATGGGTATGTCTCAGAATACCACCCCCACTTAATGTATTGTTGCTGTGTGCCTCCAGGTCATTTTTGGCTTATGGTAAGCCGAAGGCAAAACTATCATATGGTTTTCATGGCAGGTTTCTTCAGCAGGGGTTTGTCATTGCCTTCCTCTGAGGCTGAGAGAGTGTGATTTTGTCCAAGGTGGGTTTTTATGCTCAACATGGAATTGAACCCTGGTCTCCAAAGTCATAGTTCCATGCTCACACCACTATGTTACACTGGCTCAGTCATTTACTATTTAATATCCTATTGGTTGGAATAATTATGCTGGCAGAAGAGGTGTATGAGGAGGAAAAGGGAAAGGAGTGACATGTGCTAATGTGGGAAGCAGCAAAATCTATCCCTGTCATGAGATAAAACTGCCCAACTGGGTCCCAAGCTGTTCAAGAGCCAGTAGGGCAGCTGTGCCTCCTGATGGAGATGCTTTTCACTGCTGTCTTCTTCCCACTACAGAGCTGGAGTGTGTAGTGGTTTGAGTGTTGGACTATGACTCTGGAAACCTGCTCAACCATGGAAACCCACTGGGTGACCTTAGGCAAATCTCAGGGGTTATGAAGACTGGCAGCTTGGAGCTGCCCCAGTTGACCCCCGGTCAGTATGGGACCACATCGACCACACAGGCCCAGGACTGATCTGGGCCACCACTGTGGTCCCCAACATGGTCACTAGCAGGAGTGGCTTTTTACAGCTCCTTTCTGTGCCAGCTCTTCTGGGTTGTAGTGTTCTCTTCATAGTCCCTGCATGGCTGCTAGCTGCTTTTGGAGCATACATCATCTGTATGCCCTGCCCCTGAAGTGTCCAGAAGCTGCTTTTTCCTGGCTGTCTGTTTCAGTCCACACACTCTAAGTCTCAGAGGGGGGTATTGAAAAAAATCACTCTAAACAAATCTTGCCAAGAAAACTTAGTGTAGTGTTGCCATAAGTTGGAAATTACTTGAAGGTACACAACAACAACCTTCTCACCACTACATCTCTGTTGAAAAGGCACATATACTGACATAAGCAAAATTTCCACTGCTGTAAATTACCAACAGCTCACTAGCCACTACACTGCAACACAGATTATCACACTGCCCCTTTCCATCGTTCCCTCCCAACCTGGGTGATGGATGAAAACTTTTAAGCATTGATTTTTATCACACACCTCCCTGCCCAGGCTGGAGGCATCCTGCACCCGATCATGGGATCCCATACCCAATCTAGACTTCTCCCATACTTTGAAAAGAACAGGAAAATCCTCTATATACTGGTACAATATATGTGTAATAACAAATTCGCATATGTAAACTATTTCTTTGTTATATTCAAGACATTATGCCATAAACCAGCACAAATTATGGAAAGCAAGGAAAAGTTCAAAGGATAACTGATACAGTTAACAAACACAAACCATAATGAAATAAACCTATCAGTTATCTGCATTACTGTCGAGTCCCTAACTTGGTCAGTTAATTTATCTGTTCCACTGAGTTTTATATAACAAAAGGAAATGAAGGTGAGTTAAAACTTTACGTCCTTTTTAGGTACATACCTGTTCAACAAAGTTGGAACAGATGCACATTTTCAAAGTTGGGCAGAAAGGGGCTTATGTAAAGTAAAAAATATTTTTAAAGAGAGGTTTTCCATTAACTATTGAACAGACATGTTCTGTCTTGGGGAAAACTGAAAAATCAAAGTTTGGAATATTTCAGGCTCATACTATTGTAAAAAGAATAGCACATATTGAAGGCTCTCTAAGAACTTCTACTGCTTTTGAGGATTATTGCATTAGCTCAACAAATACAACACAGAGCTTAGTATCGCAATATATACAATGGTCCTATTGATAATCAATACAAGACTGTACAAGGAGTATATGCTGCATGGAAATTGATCTAGAGACCTTCACATCAAATAGAGATTGGTATACTATTTGGTCTTGCACTTCTTTTAAAGCTACTTCAACCACTTTGGGAGAAATACACACACACACACACACAGAGCAGCTAATTGGTTCTAACTATTGGAAAGTTGGAAGGTTGGCAGTTCAAGACCACTAGTCCCAGCTTCTGCCATCCTAGCAGTTTGAAAGCATGTAAAAGTGCAAGTAAATAAATAGCAATAGCATGTACATTTCTATACCACTTATCAGTGAACTAAGCACTTCCTTTTTTTTAATTAAAATTTTATTAATACATTCTAAAACAAAACATGACATCAAATAATAAACCAAATCAACAATAAATACAGGCAATAACCCAGGTAAGGCCCTGAAAGTTATAGGTAAAAGGTGTGTTCAGGGATCCAAAAAGACATCTTTCCATAAAAATTTAGCTAAAATTGGGGGATGTCTAGAGAATAAATCTTGCTGGATGTATTCAATAAATGGGTGCCAGATCTTATGAAAGGTCAATCCAGAGTGTAAGCCTCTCACTCTGTTGTTATTATCTGCCATTTTCTCCATTAACCACAAGTCCCAGGGTCTAGTCCACCATCCTGCTATATCCAACTTTCCAGTTATCCAGTTCCTGGCTATCTCAAGCCTGGCAACAGCCAGAAGCAAACTAATAAGTTCTTTATTCTTCAGGGCTTCATTTTCATTCATAAAAATGGAGAGCAGGAACAGGAGTGGGGATAAGTGTATACTTTGTTTAGTGATCTTGGAGATAAGTTGTAAAATTTATGTCTAATACTCACAAGGACAGAGGACAATCCAACCACATATGTACAAAGGTTCCCCTACCTTCACAACCCTCCAGCATTTTGGATTAACATTGGTAGACATACGAGCCAATTTGACTGGGGTGAGGTACCATTGATGGACCAACTTGATAGTATTCTCTTTAGTGGCAAAGGACCTAGTTTTAAATGGTAAAAGGGTCCATATGTTTTCCCAGGTCTTACTATCAATTGAAAGGGAAAGTTCTGCTTCCCATCCTGCCTTATGAAGCGTTGGATTCCCAAATGTTTCTTCTAGCAGACAATTACATATGCATGCTATTTGGCCTTTAGAATATATAGCCGGAGAAACGCACATGTTTTCAAAAAAAGTAAGTGGGCAAGGATATTCCTGTATCTGAAGCAGTTTCTTTAAGAATAATTGTATCTGTATTATTTGATACCAGTTCTGATGACCAGGGCCCAGAGTACCAATTAGATGCTCCACTGTGATTGTTGTCCCATTGTGGAACAGGTCCCTAACTATACAATCAAGTCAGATGTATTTGTATACTGTTGGCCCTCTGCATCCATGGATTCTTTATCCATTGATTTAATAGCAAGTAATAGCAATAGCATGTACATTTCTATACCGCTTATCAATGCACTTAAGCACTTCTTAAGTGATTTACAACGTGTAAGCTAATTGCCCCCAACAAGCAATTGTAACAACCAATGGAAGGATGCAAGGCTGAGTAGACCGTGGAACCCTGCCTGGGATTGAACTCACAACCTTCTGGCAGCAGTACAGGCATTTAACTACTGTGCCACCAGAACTCCCTAGATAGGTCCCACTCCAGTGGGAAGGTAACAGCGTTCCATGCAGTCATGCTGGATACAGGACCACCGGAGTAATCTTTGGACAATGCTGGCTCTTCAGCTTAGAAATGGAGATGAACATCATCCACATGCGTGTGCTTGCACACGCACACACACACACACACACACACACACACAGAGTATAGATGGCATTTTACTCCCTCTTAACTATCATTAATAATAAATGGTCTTTTTATTGGAGAGAGTGTGAACACAAAGAAACTTTAACTCATATGTGGCTATACTGCCCCAATAGATTTGTGGGAACGCGTACTGAATATAATAGGTAAATTCATTCTAGCATATTAACAGAGATGGAAGCCCCCCCCCCCCCCCGCCCCATCTTTACAAATGATAAATAACATTTACACCACAAAATGTCTTACATCTGTTTCATTTTCAGTGACGAGGATAATTACAGCAAGGGGATGAAATTGTGTTGTGGCAGTGAATCTTCTTATGTGAAGGAAGTTATGAGAACTGGCATTAAATGAAGAATTAATAGCCGTGTGTAAAGTTCTTAGAGGGGAAACTAGGACAGATAATATTTACTGAGATACTGTAATTTTGTAAATATTACATCTGAAATCCTGTGATCACCCAGGTTTCAGAATAAATATTGGAAAGATTTGTTATGGGATCCTTGATACTTTTACATTTTGGAAAATGAAGATTCAGGATTATTCACAGAAGAAGGAAAGAAAAATATAATTTTACAGTGCTAGAAAACTGATTCAGTCTTTCTCCCATGTCTCAAAATTTCTGGGCTACACTTTATTATTTCTGTCATTGCTACTATTATTATTGAGAACAATCTTCTTCTTCTTCTTCTTCTTCTTCTTCTTCTTCTTCTTCTTCTTCTGGATTATAGCTTTAAAAATTCTTCAGCCATCATGGCCATTGTAGTCCAAAGTATGTTTGTCCATTTCTGTTGTTATTTCTGTCATCACTGCCATAATCTTTATTAGTATCACAACTAGCCCAACTCTAACTCCTGTTCTATTGCCACAATCAATTCTACCACTGCAGCCATGTCTCCTATTATTTTATAAATATGATATTTACTGTTATCAGAAGGATGATAGGATAGAAGCAGGAAATATCAGATGTTACTTCAACAATAAAGCATTTCTTGAATACATTTGCATCTATATACAGGGCTACAAAGTAATTCAGTGCCACTAAGGTGAATCCACAATATTGCAAGGGATAGAAACAAGCACAGAGACATTTTCTCTCCTGACATATCCAAAATTTATACTTTAAAAATGACAAGGTATTTGCTCCATCTACTGTCAAAACCCAGTAACCACAGCTAAATGTAAACATTCAAGTCAAGAACAATAAATATAGAGGACAAAGTAGCTGAGGTAAGCACTGAAATGTGAAGACCGAATAAAACACATAGGTACCAAATATACCAAAGAGATTGTTGTCTAGTAAGCATTAACAACAAATCCCAAGGAAATATTTTTAACAATGTTAAGGAAGTATCAAAGGTGGACACATAGTTCATCTGGGGCACATGAGACTGTGGATAGTAGGAACTATAGACATGCCTCCTGCCTTTATATTAGGTGATCTTTATGAGTGTATAGCCATTCAACAAAGGCAGATTAACTTTGCCATTTTTACAACATCTCTGGGGGGATCTCCTTTCCATCTTATTGTATGCCAGCAAAAGTGAGGAGTTTACTGCATCGCTAAATAAATCGGCTTACCTTTTCTGGTTTGACTCTTAATTCGGGGTGCAGCCAGGTATTATCATACTAAAAATGCAACCAGTTCCACTGGCCAATTGCAGCCCAGCTAACTTCTGGACAGAAGCAGCACTCAGCTGGCCAATTTGCAAACCCAGGAGCTTCCCAGTTTTGAAAAGAGGCTGGCTGAGTGTGGCTTCTAGCCAGAAGTTAGCCAAGCTGCAATCAGCTGGCAGCATTGGTGGCATTTTGAGTATGATAATACCCGGCTGCATCCTGAATTAAGATTCAAACCAGGAAAGGTAAACCAAGTTATTTAGCAATGCGGTAAATTCCCGAGAAGCCAACATTGAATCAAATATCTATACATAAGCTAGGCCTGGATTTTAGGAGAATGTGCAGTTTTATTAGCTCCTGGGGTGATTTCTGGCTCCAGACATTGCTACTCTGATTCCTATCTGCTCTGGAATCTCAGCTGCTGTGGATGCTCAGTTTGTTTCCTATCTTCCAAGTTGTTCTTCTGGATTCTTACCTTTTCCTAATGAAGCCACTGCTGCTCTGCTTGTCTCTTTTCTTGAAAGCTGCTGCTCTGAAATCCTAAGTGCTCAGTGTTCTCACCATAGATTTAGGCAAGCTGTAGTTCCTTATTTTAATAAGAGCAATTGCCTCCCAAAAGTATGTCATTGTAAGAAACTTCTCCCACCTACTGGTTGGTGTCTGTCATATGGTTTGCTTCTCATAACCAAGATTGCTTAGTTATTTTTTGAGATCAACTAAAATGGTATCCTCAACCTATGCTTGTCTGCTGTCTGCCTGTTGTTGTTTCCTGTACTTTTGCTCTAGACAACTACTTCCATTCCAGGAATATGGTTCTGACTTTGGGTTCCCTGAAGAGGAAAGAGAAGGACCAGTGATAGGTTAATATTCTTTGGGTGTCATAGACCAAAGGAGGAAATATCTGGAGAGGATGAAGAATAGAATGGATTCACCTATTAAGTGAAGTCAGGGTACTGGGGTGGAATAAGGTGGAGTGAAACATCATTTCATGATATGGTTAGAGTGGGTCATCATTTCTCCTGATGTACATAATTATTTTTTAATGTAATCTATACAGCTCAGGTTGACTTTCTTCTGACTTCCACAGTCCCACCTGACGTCATCAACAAACATTTTGACTAAAACAACCAGATCTCAAGGTTTCTTGCTGTTGTAGTGCCCTCATGATGGCACTATTTAAACTGCATTGATTACAATCAGTTAAGATTTTAAAAAACAAATACATATTTTAAAGACCAAACATCCCTGAGATTCACAGGCCCAATCTCCTTAGTATGTACACAACATTTCAGCTGTATAGGTGTCAGCTTTCTAATTCTGGGAGATATGGCAGACACAGTGGAAGAGAAACATGTACACACCCATGCATTTTCTTTTAATATCACCATTGATTAACTTATATGCAACCCTTCCAAAGTACAGTTTATACAGTGATTATATACATGAACTGAGTGACTGATGTATTTTCTTTCCACCTTAGCGGCAGATTAATCTATCTACACCAGACTTTTACATGGTAAATCTCTAAAATTGTTTTATTCTGTTTCTGCATTAATTTACATTTTCCCATAAAACCCTCCCCAAATCCATGCTTCAATTGGTTTTTCTCTGAAAATACATGTGTAAATATATTGCATGTTTAAACTGTCAAGAACCATACCAAAATATTCAGAGAAGTGTGACATCTGGTGTTTTCTGGAGTTCTAATTGACACATTACTCTGAAATGAGCAGAAGACGTCATTTCTCAAAGATGCTGGATTTGTTCTTCAAAGCTATTCATGTCCTAGCACCAGATTACATGGAAAAATCACCTCCTATAACATACATATATAAGACATTCACTTCAAAGGCCCTGTTACAAGTATCCTCAAATGAACTGAGGCAGGTAGTTCTATGCAAATGGCCTTAACTAGAGAGTACCCATTGGATCCTTGGAATTTACATAAAAGTTGACTCTACCTTGAGTAATTCATTCATTAGGTCCATGTAGGACAAACAATTGGATTCAGTTCCTGTTTTGGAATGTTCCCCTAGAGAGACTCATCTGAGCTATTCTTTCTTGTTGTCTGGGTGCCAAATGATCATTTCTTTATTATTGAAGGCATTTAAAAATATAATCTTAAATCTGATATAACCTTAAAAGCCACATTTTGTATCTATTGGGAATATTTGGAGGCTGTAGTATTTTCTGGTTATTTTATTTTATTAACATATTTTAAATTTTTTTATGCTTGGTGAGCTTCCCAGAGAACATAATTATTGGGAAGCTTGCAGAAATACCATGAATTAATAAATAAGATACAATTGCTTAAGATTCCCTATTCCATCTTGGGATTACCATCCTTCTCTTCTGTACTCATACCTGGTGAATGGAGAGCAAGATCAAGAGACATTTCTTCCTTGGTTACTGAGATAAGATTAGGGCATAGAAAAGGTCTATAGAAAGCTATGGCAAAGTATTATTTATTTATTTATTATTGTTTTGGTTTTATGTTTGTAAAGATCAGTGCAATGTGTTCAGAGAGTCTCCTGTTGGGAACCTATTCATAACATGTTTTACACTGCAAGTATTGTTAGTGAGCATTCCCCGCCCCTTTAAAAAATACATATTTGTTAGAACAAAATGTAGCTCCTGGGAACTGATAACAGCAGATCACAAAAAGAAACAGAGCAAATTTCAGGTCTCACTTCTGCAGCTATATCAGTGTAAGATAAGCATATACTGCAGAGACCTACCTTTCCTAGATGTACTTGTAATCACTCTCTAAGGATGGAAAGAATATTTTAAAAAAATAAAGATTTTTACAAAGAGTTTCTTGAATTTCAGGACACCCTGAGGAGGAAAAGCATGCACTGAAAAAAATCATTGCAGTTCATGAGTGTGGAAAGAAGTATGTCCTATGTATAAATATTATAATTCCAATGCTGGAAGGGAGGGGAAGAGGTTCCAAAGAGGAGGAAATGCTGGGCTGGAAGCGAAGGGCAAGCTAGAGGCTGGCATTCAGAGGGAAGGCTGTGGAAACACATGACTGCCACCAGTTGTTTTGGGTTTTTTTTTAAAGAGGAGGGTAAGCACCCATTCGGTTGGCCAATGGTTGTAGGATATGTCACCTTTGACGAAAATGGAAGTGAATTTGATTGACAACAAAGGAAGTTCCATTTTAAAGCGGTACTGCAAATGTAAACTTCAGAGGGGCAAATTGCCCCGATCAAGGTAAAGGGTAGTGGGTACTTGTAACTGGGCTGATTCAGTATGGGAGCAAATGGATCTACCCAGTTCTATCCAGAGCAAATAGGCTAGTGAGAATGGGGCCATGGGAAATCATTCACTTCCAGAAAAACCACTCCAAGGGGGATTTGCCCTGGATTGAGTGTGAAAGACCCTAATTCTGATGTGTTTAAACCAATGCCAATGAGAACTTTCGACTTTTAATTCGGTTTACAATTCAGTACAAAAGGTAGTCTGAATGGCCCCCCAGTTAGAAGGCCCCCCAGTTAGAAGGATATAATTTCACTTCATTGACAGCTGTAGTGGGATGTGAATTTCCTCAAAGTTATTATACTAATTTTCCATTATTTCTCCAGTGAAGTCATGATGATTTTCTTAAGAAGAATCCCATTTTTATGTTCTCATAAACCTATAAGTCAAGTTAAGATGGAAAGTAATGAGTTACCTGAGCTTCTCAGCAATGATCATGTTCAGGGAAAAGGGGATTCCACCAAAGTTTGGAAAACTTACTTTTCTGAGTATGGTTTGTAGGATTGTCCAGCCAGCATGGCTAGAATTCTGGAAAATGTACTGCAAAAATAATATGTCCAAGCTGTAGCTTGAACCTGGGCCTCCGGAGTCCATTTTCAACATGATTGTAATCTCCCCCTTCCCATCACACAGGTGATTTTTGCCAGCTCAATCATTCTTCAGTTTTGTCATAACTCTTATATAAATAAAATGTCTGACACAATTTCTGACAGTACAGCTGTTGGTAAAAACTAGATCATAAAAAAGAAATTGTTTTCCTATGCTTTCTAAAGATCAATTTCTTAGCAATAACAAGTCTCTATTGCAGTCTGTTCTCTGACAGACATTTTAATTCTGTGTACTGCTGAAAGAACATGTAGCAAATAATGTTCTGGCTCAAATCCTCTGATGTTTATGGCACCTGAACACAATTCTCTAATATCAGGAGGTTGCCAAATAATGTGTTTCACACTGCCTCTTTACCTCCCATGCCTTTGGTGCATGCATCATCCAGTGTGTGGGTTTTCAACAAAAGCATACAAATGTAGTTATGCATAATTCCAGACTGCATTTGCAATCTGACACTGACAAACAATTCTGTGTGTGTGTGTGCACGAGCGTGCGCACACGCGCATATATATAGAGACATAGTATGTTGAAATGCATGGCAACTCTGCCTGAAAGAGTAGAAGTACTTACCTTATACTAAAGTTAAGGATTTGGGATCCTGCCAAATACAAAATTTAGCCTTTAGCTCATGGAGTGAATGAGTGCTTTCATCACAGGGAAAGAACTTTGCCTCACTGAAATGCTTTTAGCCTGTCTCAACATTCCTGGGACATTTTGCTGCAGCAAGAATCATAGAATCATATAGTTGGAAGAGACCACAAGGGCCATCCAGTCCAACCCCCTGCCATGCAGGAAATCACAATCAAAGCACACCTACATGTATTTTGGATGTTACTCATTAGGGGCAACCTAGTGTCCTTTGAGAAATAATAATAATAATAATAATAATAATAATAATAATAATAATAATAGCTCAAAAATGGCTTCTTCCTTAATTCCTCAGACTGCCACTAGACTGCATAGTAAATGGTGAGGAATGCTGGGATCTGCAATCCAACAACAGGAACAACAACATGGTTCTCACTTCTTCAGTTGCCTATTCCAATTACATTAGACTCACTGAATTTATTAGAATAGAATTTCGGAGAAGGAAGGATGACATAGCAACTTTCATATTCTCACTAATGCCACTGAGCAACAGCTAGAGGTTTGAAATGTAAGATAAAGTCAGAAAAATTCCCACTATGAGCTATGACACTGAGCCATTTCATCTATGTATGCACATCATTTGTTTTCTCATTGATTGACTGACTGATGATTTGCAACTGAAATTATTGTCTTTTCAGGTGATGTGAGCTGACAGGAAAATTCTGTCTTTGGAATTTGATCTGTTGTGATTCATTTACATAAATAAATCTTCCATGGCTGCTGTCTTTTCCTCATACATCACAGAGGACTGCCGTTTGCAAACCAACTGCTCTCTTTGCAGACAGAATTCAGGATTTGAGGGAAATGAAAAGAAATCTGGACATTTTTTCTCTATTAGATATATTCTTTTTCTGATTGGGAAGCACAATTTTTGGTATTTTATGTTGCCATTTGCCTGAAAGATTTATAACCAAACTTAGGCATTTTAATTTCCCTTTAAATTAAACTAAAAATAAATTCTAACTCCCCCATTTCAATTTTCAAATATAACAAGTTGATATTGAATCCGTGTATGCGATACAGTTTAACTCTCATAATATACTCTAAAATGAGTCATTGTCTTTATAAATACTAACAGATGGACAATATCATAAATACCTAGGACAATTTATCTCCCTGCTTGGATATCATATATGACTGTACTGCAGAAGCTATTGATCTTTTGAAAGATGTAATAGCTTTCAACGAAGTTGTCTGATTTTTCTTTTCTTTTCCAGGGCTGGCAATTTAGGTATTTTAAAACTGTAATAGTCTTCATTGGAAGCATTTGTTTTGCATCAACAAATGAATGATTTAGGCCTGCTGTGTTGCCTTCTTGTCAAGCAACAATCTGAGAACAGATTTGGAGAAACCAAGGATTGAATCTGGGACCTTCTTTGTGGAAAGTATGTGCTTTTTGTGCAAAGCGTGTGCTATTGATCGATCATCCCTCAAGATTTTTGTCAAGGAAGCTTTTTTGCAGGAATAGGAAAGAGCAAGTTATACAATACCCTCTGTTGGATACAAAAATCTCTGCAGGGGATGGATTGGCTCAGACTTAATAAGCTGAAGATGCTGCTACCTGAGAGGCATTTATAGGTGATTTTTTTTAAAAGGACAATATGATTTAAAATTCTGGAAGCATAATGCAAGTGTATAACTTAAATGCTGCCATAAATAAGAGAACACGCACATCCAAAGAGTAGGAGACATGCAAATGTTATTGTCACGTGAGGGCTGTTTTAAGCATATTCCTTCTAACTAGAATATTGGCAAGGGATATCACAGAAAGGATCCCCCCCCCCCAAGAATGGTTGAAGTATATTGGTTATTCAAAGAAACCAGTGGGTAATATAGAAGTTGTACTTTATTCGACCATATTTCTATAATTCTACCGCTGATCCACTCACAGTACAAGAACAGCACTGTGACAGAGAAAATTCCTAGAAAGCCTAATAGAGGCCTTTTTTCTGCTGTTTCCCACCACAGACACACACAGCTACAGGCAAATGAAAGTACAATGCAAATGGTCACAGAAAAGTCTGTGGGTAACTTCTTGTTCAACCACTTCACTCTGTTTTATACAGATTATGCTATGAGAGCTCCAGGATCCAACCATCCCAATTAAGAGCCTGTTGCATGTGGACATGCATGCAAGTACAATGGGCCCTTGGTATCTACTGGGGTTTGGTTCCCGGACCTCCTGTGGATACCAATATCCATGAATGCTCAACTCCTATTACATACAATGATGTAGTAAAATGGTGCCCTTTTTTATAAGATGGAAAAATCAAGTTTGGCTTTTTTAATATATATATATATATATATATATATATATATATATATATATATATATATGCTGTGGATAGTTGACTGGATACAGAAGGCTGAATGCAAGTGGAAACAAATCAGAGGTCTGTTCTCCTATCCATCAGGATACAGCAACTGGCGTTCCTACCCCCAACCCTAACCCCACTTTTGGGAATAATCTTCTGTGTGAGAAGGAATTATGACAAAGATTCTACTCCTGGCTGTGATACCTGGGGGAAGTGGGATGGGATCGTGAGTCTACATGTCCTGATCAACAGGAGAACTGACACCCATCACTTGCAGTGGTTGATGCCTGGCAAACCAGATTTGGGGGTAGGCAGGCCAGGATATGCTCTTTAGCTACATCACTAAGGTAGTTACATGGCTAAGTAACTGATCTAGAATACTGGTGTGATGACTTGGGGGCCTTTCCCTGGAGCCCTTGGCGCTCTGTGCGTGGCCCTTTATTCCCAGGGAGTCCCCTCTTGTCACACTTTCCCTTCTAGGATCTCCTAGATTTCCATTCTCTCTCCCTGTTGAGCAGAATGAGACCCCTGGAGGTCCTATAGTCGCGCTGCCACCACCCAGTGAATCGTCAATTTTTCAAGCACACACTGGGACTTGCTTGAAAGAGTGATCTAGTTTCCTTTCTTGCTAACCCACCGCAATCAGTAACCGAGTTAAGGCGCGTGTACAGGAGCAAAGAGATAGCAGATGCTTTTACAGAAAGAAGTTTATTTTAAAGAAATAGTGTAGAATAGGAAGGTATCACTCATGCCAGGCCTCCTTGCCTTGCAGGTCAGAAAACACAGTTACAAAGATATTCATTTCAGGCAAGCTATTAGATAAACATAACAAAAACCTAGACGTACTGACTAACACTGTTCCTGAGCTACTCACACAATGATGGGATTTGTAGTCCTTGTGGAGTTCTTGGAATCAGGGAGTTGGCTCCTTGCCAACTCTACCTGCATTCCAGAGCCGGTCCTCCGGCTGCTCAGAGGACAAAGACAAGCCTCTGGTTTCCCCAAACACAGCCAAGATGGAGAACAAAGGACACATGGTCCTACAGGGGTATTTAAAGCCCTCTCTTGGAATCTTTTTGAAATTGCCGCTCTGGCACTGTTGATTGGCCAAGTGAGCCTTACGTCAGCTATGATGTAGCTGCTCATTAGCATGTGATGTCATCTCTCATTAGCATGTACCTCCTCCCAGATTAACCCTTTGTAGTTCAGGAGAAGTCCTCAGGTGACTGGGGAACCAGTCATCACAACTGGCCAGGATTATTAACTTCAGAAGATGCCAAGAATTAAACCAGCTTTAAAAGACATTCTAAACCTGATAATATGGGCCCGTTACAGACTGGTGCTTTGCACTGGCCTGGGGCCGAAAGTAGGGCTCAGTAGAACAGAGCGTCCACACGCTCCCAAGCCCTATTGTGCACTGCAGGTGCCATCTTGCCATGCCACCATTTACATGAGGTGCGCCATGATGATGTCACTTGGCCACAGAACACAAATGGCACCACACATGGGAAGCATCATGAGGGCGCAACGCAATGCGACCCTTTTGGCACTCCTGTAGTGCCAGCAAAAGAAGCTCCTTTTTGGTTGCCGCGTCCCCAACCCTGCACATCCAGGGCTGGCACAGAGCAGTGTCTGTACAGCCCCATAGTTTCTGGCTACATCCAAACTAGTAAACTATGGCTAATCAAAATCTTTGTGGCCTGCTGTGTAATTTGGAGAAAGGAGAAGGAAAGGGGGCAGCATGCGCTGCTCCATGTTTGTTTATCTCAAAGTATTTTATTTGTTTGTTTTAAAAACATCTTGCTCAAAGAAAGTGGATGCCATCTTTAGTTTGCTTGGGTTAATGTTGAAAACAAAGAAGAAAATGGCAAGAATGTCAAGCTTTACTTTTTTGGACCCAGGGGACTTATTAATCTAGTTTCATCTTTATAAGGAAC
This sequence comes from Sceloporus undulatus, assembly GCF_019175285.1. Lineage (NCBI taxonomy): Eukaryota > Metazoa > Chordata > Lepidosauria > Squamata > Phrynosomatidae > Sceloporus > Sceloporus undulatus. The sequence continues at coordinate 154,358,039 of NC_056525.1, read as the reverse complement.
TTGCACTTCTATCAAAGGGTACACAATTCTTTCTTTCTCTTATGTTCAGTAGGTGTTAAAACTTTTTATTAAAGAAATTTAAAGTAAGCCTGAAAAAGAAATAAACAATCACTGTAGTGACAGAAGAAATATAACAGCTGAGCTATAGAAGGGAAAAGCAATTTAAGTACACTAAAGAACAATAAACATAGTAGCAGTAGAAACAGTATAAAGGGACAAATAAGATATACAACGCTGTATGAGCAATACAAGGTGCAAGTAAACACATTAGGGTATTAATCAAGAAAAATCATAGTCTGAAATTGGATTTGCTTTGCACTTTAATAAAACTAAGCCCCCCTGTCAAATATATTTTTGTCTGCAATTTTTTTAAGGCTTTGTTGCTTTTTCTAAGGTGAGTCCAGAGTTTGCAGATCAAATCAGTCTTGGTTTCTTTTCAAAACTGCCAAAATGATTTCATGCCAGTTTAATTCGGTATGAGTGAGTGACCACAAAAATCAAGATGTGTGGGATATGACTGTGTTCCTGTTGTCCATAGAAGAATTGCATTCTTAAAGGATCTGACTGCTAAAACTGATGGAAAGTATATAAGAGGCAAGATGTAGCAGAGAAGGTGTTCACAGGTAGCAGTTGCTTTGTCAGCCTTCTTATCTTGTTGGGAAATGACCAAAAGAGGAATCAGGAAAAGAAGCCTGCATCCTCATCTGAGCTCCTAGAAAAAAATCAAAGGGGTCTCAGTAGGTCATCCATAAAGCTTTTCCAGATTAACATATCAAAATCTTCTATTAATGAAATCAGTTGTTTAACAACTGCTGTAACTGCCTCTGCCCTATTTTAATAACTGTTTAATAATTGTTTAATAATTTAATTGTATTTTATTGTGGATGGGAGGGTTGGGGGGACTGGGATATAACAATGTTAAATTGTTATATTTTATCAATGCTCTTATTGTTAGCTGCTTCGATCTGTCTGGAGAGCGGGATTATTATTATTATTTTACAGTCCGCCCTTGCTTTACGCAGGGGATCTGTTCCAGATTCCCCCGCGTAAAGCAAAAACCATGCATGCTCAAGCCCCATTTAACTGAATGAAGCTCGTGCACAAGGCAGCACGGTGGCATGGCAGCGCATGCACACCACAGGACATGCCACCCCTTGTGCCCCGTATGCTGAAAGCCCCGTATAGCCCACCTGCGTATGATGCAAGCACACTGTTTTATTAAACCAGAAGGAACTTCTTTTGCATTCTGATAATTAGAAGGGGTATAGAAAGAACAGGGGTGAAATGTAGAATATCAGAAGTGTATGCTGGGTCTAATACTTCCTTTACAGATATTAGTTTAGGCATTCCAGAGTAAAAGCAAGAATAGGCTTGCATGTTATTTGTCATATTATTCCCCTATTGGCGAAACAATAGGGGAATAATATGACAACCAGCAAGAGATACAGTATTACCATCAGCACTACTGCTGTGACATCAGTAAAAGGAGCAACAACACAATAACATTAAGCTCTGTGTGTGCGTGTGCGTGCGTGCGTGCGTGTCTGTGTATTTGGGGGTATCGTTTCAGTATCTTTCATTTCAAAGAGACAGTCATTTTGAAGTAACTTTCAGATAGCACTTAAATATGATACATTTTACATTTGTATCTCCAGTGTACAAAAACTGACCTCACAAACAAGAGATGATTTTTCCCAAAATGGGAGGTGGCTTTCCAAATTCTTGAAAAAAAATTGCAGATTTTACAAAAATAAAGTAAATATTTATTTATCTGTGCCTTTATTAGCTGATTCCAAATAGATTTAAGGATTTGTCATTAATAAACACAGTCTGTTTAATGGTGACCAGGTATATTCTTCTAAAGTCCATAGTGTGATAATACCTTTATTAGGCCTACCAGAAGGGCACAAAAGTATCTGCAGCAAAAAATATAATCATCAGCAACAAAACAACAACAGCAAAAGTCTGCATGCTCTATAAAAGAAAAAGCACCAAAGGAGACTTGCCAGAGAATTGAAGTAGCTCGTTTTTTAAAAAAAATCATGGGTTAACACCAGAGATTGACTGAATATGTTTAATTATCCACATGAAAATCAGTTGCCTTAAATTTGATTTTGGTAAAATAGTACTTTTCTGATTATGAACTATTTTAATCTTACTTGGTCTGCTTCTGGAAAAAGATTAAATATCTATGCCGCTTCTCACAACTTGATATCTTTAAAAGCTTTGTCACAATTTTAAATGTTATTTCTATAGACTTATATACATATCAAACCTCAAAATCAAAGAGAACAACATAGCTACACCATTTAGTTCAAGTTCCATTGTTTGTGAACAAATGTAATAATCTAGGTAGATAACTAAAGCATTTCAAGGCATCTGTGCTTCATTATCTTAATGAATATTAATGAGGAGGCCTTTTGTTTTGAAGGATGAAATGCTTAGATGTTGGCTCTCTCTATTCACCTGTTAAAAACGGCTTAATGTAAGTATGATTTTTACTATTTATTTTTAAATGCACAAAGCATTAGGTACATCCCAGGTGGCTCTTCATTTCCCCTCCCTCTAAACATGAGTTATAATTTGTCTGACATTCTAATTGCATGCCATTATATTTTATACTATGCATTCCCAAGCTCACCTGCATTTTAAAGAAAGTGCTCTGATGTTTCAGAACTAATTTCGTTCATTTAGAAGGATTACCAATTTCCATAGACATTTTTGTGAGGTAAATCTCAAAAGCATCTCCCACTCAACATTAATCCAAAACTGTTGGATTCATGGTTAACGATAACTGAGCATTTCACATTCAGGTGATCTGGGCCACATCTTACCTCAGAGATACAACAGCAAGCCTGTAAGCAGGACTAGATCCTGAAATCATATGTTCTGTGGAGGACATTTGCCAGTGACAGAATGAACCTGGCCTTGTGACACTTAACAAAGGGAGCTCCTGAAAACTTTTGTCTTGTATTAAGTCCCTAACACTGATCCAAAGCCACTATTCCAGTTTAATATTGGCTCAATCTACATGAGGCTGGAACAAACATAATTTCTAGCTCTGTTTCCAGCCCTGCATTGTCATGCCATGGCTGGAGTCAAACATCTCCTCAGTGTAGCATAAATATCCACATGCAGGAAGAGGCTGCAGAATAGCGATTTTAGCGCAACATGTCAATGACTTAATCTGAATTTGTACTGGAGAGAAACCTATGTGACTCACAAAACATGCTAAATCAGACTAAAAATAATGTGGAATGCAAGGGATAGATGCAGATCAAAAATAATCTGAGATACATTCAATCTGAACTTCTGGCATATTGTAGTGTAGATCCTGATTCGGATGTCTTTGGTACCTCTGAATCTAACTGAGGCGAAGGTCCTCAGTTTTAAAATGGAAACCCTAAAAATGACCTACCTCATGGGGATCACCATATACTTAAATGGAGAATTTGATCCACACAGTGATCAAGTATCTATGGTGGGTTACAAACCGCCGCTTTGCGGCGGTCTCCCGGCGCTGCTGTTTGCTCCGCGAGGGAGTCGCAGCAGCCAAACCGCGCGACTCCCTCACGGAGCAAAAAAGGAGCTCCAAAATGGAGCTCCTTCTCACGGCGCGGCTATGATGCCGCGAAGCGCCGCTGGCACACTCGCAGCATCATAGCCACCGCGACACGTGCGGAAGCACGTGTCCGCTACGTAAAAATGGCAGCGGCCGTCTGGAACGGCCGCTGTCATTTTTTACGCGCAAAGCGCGTATTAGGGTTAGGGAGGTGTTGAAGCACCACACCTCCCTAACCCTAGTATGCACTCCGCGCGTACTTTAATGGCAGTGTGTAACCCGCCTATATTAACAAAGCAACTAAAGAGGGAGTCATGTATACTGAAGGTGTCTCAGGAGGAGAGATCATTGCTCAGTGTGTTAAGAGTCTGTCTTACAGTAGACAAAGACCCAGAAAATGTGTGTGCCCCTGTGTCACAGAAAGCTTTCAGGACACATTTGGTTTCACATCCCACAAACTATTAGTCTTAACCTTCTCAGTGACAGATTTTAAATTCACATATTGTTTCATGTCAAGGCTATCCAGCAACCTTCACATCTTTTACAGCTTGACATAAACCATGCGAACTGTTGCCTTCTCATTTCTTGGATCCACAGCTGACATCCTTTGGATTCAACATTCTAAATAAACCAGTAGGACAGTGTTATGCTTGTTGTAAATATTTCTTTTGGGCCCTAGAACAGTTTCCTGTGTGTGTATGTGTGCATACATTACACACATGTGTAAAAATGAATACCTATGTTTAGGTGTACAGAATGTTAAAGGTAGCTCCCTTATAATGAATCAGATGTTTTATCCATCCAGACCAGTATTGTCTACTAGCATATACCTGCTGTTCTCACACATGGTATTTTTACTGTTTTCTGTTCCAGTTTTGCACAAGGTAATTCCCAGACTATGAAGACTCTCAACAGTCAAGGTTGTTCCTCATCATGGTTTCCCAACACTCGAGGAACATGTGGGTTTTTTTGGCCTATGAGGCTGTGTTGTAGAAGAGGTTTTTTTCCTGACGTTTCACCAGCAGAGAATGCTGGCATGAAAGAGAGTGGGATATATATACTGTTGGCTGAGAGGAAGCGATTTGCATGTTAATCTGTGTATTGTTCTGTTGTTGAATGGTAAGGCCTCAGGGTGTCTGTTTAATTAATTAATGATCCATTGTCTGCTGAGAAATCTGTTCACTCTGGATGGTTTTCATTTGCATTGGCTGGGTCTTGATTTCAGTGTTTTTCATCCTAACTTTGTTTACTTTAAAGTTTTTTTCCTTTCCTCGTGAAATTGGTTTATAATGTGTTCTGCTACTGCTGATTTTTCTGGCTGACCCAGTCTGCAAAGTCTCTCATGTTCCTTGATTCATGTTTGGTGGTCCCCATGTAGACTTGTCAGCAGCTGCATGGTATACGGTAAACTCCTGCGGCTGTGAGAGGATCTCTTATGTCCTTTGCTGAGTGCAGTATTTGCTGAACTGGAATATTCTTTTCATCCCTAGAGATATGTTAGAGTCTCAGCATGACTACTAATCTTCTCCTGTAGTGTGTACCCACTGGAGAACATATTTGGGTGCATTCTCCATTAACACACACACAGAGACACATATATAGTGGACTGCCTAGGCAATGCATTCCACAAGAAATAACTCCTCCTCCCTCCCACACAATTCTCAGCAATATACTAGCTACCCGCAACAGGACTTCAGGGAGATCCTTGGAAAATGAATTAATTTAGAAAGGGTACCCTGAACCTAAAATTTTGGAAACCACTCTTTTATTCAGAAACCTGGCTCATTGCAAATATGTACGAAGGAGACTAGGGGTTAAATTTGCTCAAATCAAATAAACTAAATATGGTCAATAGTATGATGTGGTGGTCAAAAAAGTCAATGCAATTCTAGACTGCATCAACAGGAATATAGTGTCTGGTTGAAGGGAAAGTAGCCCTTATATAAAATGGCAATATCAAGGGTTGTTTTTTTTTTGGGGGGGGGGTAAATATTGTTAAGCTATGGATCTGTGCATGCTGAATCAGTGGATATGGAGGGCCAACTGTACTGTGTCCAGTTCTGGACACTACAGTTCAAAAAACAATATTGGCAAGCTAGACCATGTCCAGACAAGGTGGACCAACATGATCAAAGGTCTGGAAACCAAGACTTATGGGAACAAATTAGGGAAATTGTATGTTTAGCTTGGAGAAGAGAAGACTGAGAGGTGACATGATAGCCATCTTTAAATATCTAAAGGGATGTCATGGAGAAGATGGAACAAAGTTGTCTTCTGCTGCACCCGAGGCCAGAGCATGAATCAATGGATTCAAATTACAGAAAAAAAGGTCTATACCTAAACATTAGGAAGAACTTCTGTGGATGAGAAGCAATGATGTCTTTTAGCATCATCTGGATGTCTATAGCCAAACAGAGGAGGCAGACAGCTGGAGGAATGTCACAAAGAGAAGTAAGCCAAGAAGGAATTGTTCGGGGAGCTTGCAGCTAGAGAATCGATTCGAAGCTCTTTCCCATATCAAGGAGGATGAAGAATAGCAGCATGGACAGACTTCAGGGACAGAGCAGGGGAGACTGAGAGTCCCACCCGAGGGAACAGTCGCTGCTAAGCCTCGGAGGAGGCATGTGGTCGTAGTGGGGGGACTCCTTGCTCAGGGGTACAGAAGCAGTGATTTGTAGGCCTGACAAGATGTCTCGAGAGGTGTGTTGTCTTCCAGGTGCAAAGATCCGTGATGTGACAGAGAGGCTGACAAGACTGGTCAAGCCTACTGACAAATACCCCTTCCTTTTGGTCCACGTGGGAACTAATGATACTGCAAGACACAGCCTTCAGAACATCAAAAGGGATTACGAGGCGCTTGGTAGGAAGCTGAAAGGAATGGATGTACAGGTTGTCATCTCGTCTCTTCTGCCAGTTGAAGGGCATGGTCCAGGAAGGGAGAGGAAAATAGCGGATGTGAACAACTGGCTTCGCAGATGGTGCCACCGAGAAGGATTTGGATTCTTTGATCATGGGCTGCGGTTCCATGAGGAGGGACTTCTTGCAACAGACGGGTTGCATCTCACGCCAGTTGGAAGAAATGTTTTTGCCAACAGTCTCAAGAACTTGATCAGGAGGGCTTTAAACTGAGTTCCGAGGGGAAGGGAGACAATATTAAGGAAGGCGAAAGGGATGGCGAAAATAGTCAAACTGACATAGAGGAAACAAGAAAAAAAGTGCAAGGACCCAACAGTGGGAGGCAAAAAAACTTGCACAGGCAGCAAGTAAAAGGGACCCATGGTCTGCGATGTCTCTACACTAATGCACAGAGCATGGGAAATAAACAAGATGAACTCGAACTCCTAGTACAACAAAGCAAATATGATATAATAGGCATCACTGAAACCTGGTGGGATGAGTCTCATGATTGGAATGTGGAAATAGAGGGGTATAACCTTATTAAGAGAAATAGGCCAAACAGGAAAGGAGGAGGAATAGCACTATATGTCAGAGATATTTACACCAGTGAAGAGATCCTGGACATCAATCATGGAAACCAGGTGGAGAGCATCTGGATAAGAATCAAAGGGGAGGGAAACAACAAGGATGTTATGGTGGGAGTCTACTACAGACCCCCAAGTCAGACTGAGGAATTGGATGATATCTTTCTAGAACAGATGACCACACAGTCAGAAAAGAGAGATGTAGTAGTGATGGGCGACTTCAACTATCCTGATATTTGCTGGAAGTCAAACTCAGCAAAATCCTCAAGGCCTAACAAATTCCTCACTTGCCTGGAAGACAATTTCATGGTCCAAAAGGTGGAAGAGGCAACAAGGGGGTCAGCTATTTTAGATCTGATCCTAACCAACAAGGATGACTTGGTTAATGGGGTGCAAGTAGTGGGATCATTAGGAGGAAGTGACCATGTTCTCCTGGAGTTTGTAATACAGTGGAAAGGAGAAGCCAGGCATAGTCAGACACGCATCCTAGACTTTAGGAGAGCGGATTTCAGTAAACTTAGAGAAGTATTGAGGGCGATTCCATGGTCAGAAATACTAAAAGATAAAGGAGTTCAGGACAGATGGGAGTTTCTCAAAAGAGAGATACTGAAGGCACAATTTCAAACAGTTCCAGTGAGAAAGAAAAACGGGAGGTGTCTCAAGAAACAAGGATGGATGACTAAGGAACTTTCAACTGAACTGAGTTTGAAACGGAACATGTATAAGAAATGGAAAAAGGGGGAAATCACAAAAAAGGAATTCAAAGAAATAGCAGGCATGTGTAGGGGTAAAGTCAGAAAAGCTAAAGCGCAGAATGAACTCAGGCTTGCTAGAGAGGTTAAGAACAATAAAAAGGGCTTTTTTGGATATGTCCGCAGCAAAAGGAAGAAGAAGGAAACAATAGGGCCACTGCATGGAGAAGATGGCAAAATGCTAACAGAAGACAGAGAAAAGGCAGAATTACTCAACACCTTCTTTGCCACAGTCTTCTCAGAAAAGGCAAAGGGTGCTCAACCTGAGGATAACGGAGCAGAGGACAGAATAGGGGAATTTCAGCACAGAATAAGTAAAGAGATAGTTGTCAGAATCCACCTTCAATTAAGTATTCAGGGTGTCTTCTGCCAGATAGATAGATAGATAGATAGATAGATAGATAGATGGACAGACAGCTAGAGGGATAAATGGATAGTTAGAGAGATGAATAGATAAACCGTCAGACAGTCAGACAAGCAGACAGACAGATAGAGGGATAGATGAACAGACAGATGCATAGCTAGATAGATAGATAGATACATAACCAAATAGGCAGCAACTTTGAAATGAGTGGGGAAGGGTTCCATGGGGAACGAGCCGGATGGTCACGTAGGACATGGCAGCAGGTAAATTATGAGGGGCAATTGGGAATCTGAGCCCAATCCGGTATACAGCCTTAGATTTCTGCGCCACAGGAAAAGCCAGGAACCAAATGGTCAAACCCCCACCTCCATTTTACAAATCAAAGGAAGGGTTCCTACATCAAAGGGAAAGGCGCTGGGAAACAACTCAATGGGAGGGGTTGGAGGGAATCTTAAGGTTCTGATTTCATTCTGGGTCTTCAGTTTTGGCAAAGACGTGGCAAGGATACTTTGTTCCAGTTCTATCAATAAATTTTCTGCTTCATCTGAAGTTTGTTGTGGATTTTTGGCCAGAGTATTCCCAAAGTCTCACAATAGTAGAGGAACACCTTATTAATCTAAATGAATTTAAGTCTCCGGGACCAGATGAACTCCATCCAAGGGTATTAAAAGAACTGGCAAATGTAATATTGGAGCCATTGGCAATAATCTTTGAAAACTCCTGCAAAACAGGAGAGATCCCAGCAGACTGGCGGAGGGCAAACGTTGTCCCCATCTTCAAAAAGGGGAAAAAAGAGGATCCCAACAATTATCGTCCAGTTAGTCTGACATCAATACCAGGAAAGATTCTGGAGCAGATCATTAAACAGAGAGTCTGTGAACATCTAGAAGGCAATGCCATAATCACAAAAAGTCAACATGGGTTTCAGAGAAACAAGTCATGCCAGACAAACCTAATCTCTTTCTTTGATAAAATTACCAGCTTGGTAGATGAAGGGAATGCTGTGGATATAGTATATCTTGATTTCACTAAGGCCTTTGACAAGGTTCCCCATGACATTCTTGCAAACAATCTGGTAAAATGTGGGCTAGACAAAGGAACTGTTACATGGATCTGTAATTGGTTGACCAGCCGAACCCAAAGGGTGCTCAACAATGGCTCCTTTTCATCCTGGAGAGAAGTGACCAGTGGGGTCCCACAGGGCTCTGTCCTGGGCCCAGTGCTATTCAACATCTTTATCAATGACCTGGATGACAGAATTGGGAGCATACTTATCAAATTTGCAGATGACACCAAGTTGGGGGGAGTGGCTAATGCCCCAGAGGACAGGATCAAGTTTCAAAATGACCTGAATAGACTGGAAAGCTGGGCCAAAGCTAACAAAATGAAATTCAACACGGAGAAATGTAAGGTATTGCACTTAGGGCGGAAAAATAAAATGCACAGATATAGGATGGGTGACACCTGGCTGAATGAAACTACGTGTGAAAGGGATCTAGGAGTCCAAGTAGACTACAAGTTGAACATGAGTGAACAGTGTGATGCGGCAGCTAAAAAGGCCAATGCTATTTTAGGCTGCATCAATAGAAGTATAGTGTCTAGATCAAGAGAAGTAATAGTGCCACTGTATTCTGCTCTGGTCAGGCCCCACCTAGAATATTGTGTCCAGTTCTGGGCACCACAATTCAGAAAGGACATTGAGAAACTGGAGCGTGTCCAAAGGAGGGCGACAAAAATGGTGAAGGGTCTGGAAACCATGCCTTATGAGGAACGACTTAGGGAGCTGGGGATGTTTAGCCTGGAGAAAAGAAGGTTAAGAGGCGATATGATAGCCCTGTTTAAATATTTGAAAGGATGTCATATTGAGGAGGGAGCAAGCTTGTTTTCTGCTGCTCCAGAGAACAGGACCCGGAACAATGGATGCAAGCTACAGGAAAAGAGATTCCACCTGAACATTAGGAGGAACTTCCTGACAGTAAGGGCTGTTCGACAGTGGAATGCACTCCCTCAGAGGGTGATAGAGTCTCCTTCCTTGGAGGTCTTTAAACAGAGGCTGGATGGCCATCTGTCAGGGATGCTTTGATTTGGATTTCCTGCATGGCAGGGGGTTGGACTGGATGGCCCTAGTGGTCTCTTCCAACTCTATGATTCTATGATTCTATGATTCTATAGCTCCTAACCACTCTGAATTCTCCAACACTAGGATGAGTTTTACATCTTTTCCATCTCTGCCTTTCTACATCTTCCCCCACCATCACCAGTTTTAACACTCTTCCTCTGTTCTGATATTGTTACGTGATGTAAACTTTTATATGTCACCTGCTGCAATGCAAAACAGGAAAGAGGTAATGAAAAGTAAAGAAAAATTATGGGAGTAAAAGACAATATGCAGCAAAGAGCAAATACATTACTCACCCAGTTGTTAGCTTCAACAGTGAGTTTTATGTCAGTGATATTTCATTTCAACTGTATCTCTTTTTGTGTGACTTTTCTATATTATTCTCTGACTCTTCTTTAGGAGGGCAGAGAATTCCTTAACAGCCAGTCAGCTGGTATGACAAGAATAAACAAACCTTGAAGCCTGGACTGACTATAAATCACACAATTCCTTCAGCTACTGACCTTCTATTTTAGCTATTTTCTAAGTCAAATGCAGTATTAACAAACCCCAGTCCCCCCCCCCTTTTTTTTTTAAAGGAAGTACTACCCTTTCGGTAGAGGGAAAAGAACAGGCAACCTTTATTATCTTGGTCTCTATTAGGCTGAAAAATATAGAGTCTGGGAGGGGAGAAAAATGAACAATCCATATTACAATCCTCCAGATGACACTGGAAAGGCATCAGAGAAATAAATCAGCTCTCAAAAGATTACCTACCAAGTTAGTAGTTTTTGCATCTCTTCAGAGAGTATATCAGAGGGACGTTCCTTATTTTGTTTTGTTATTTTTAAAGAGTTGGAAGCTGTGGGTGTGAACCTCAATCACTTTCTTCTCTGTTGCTATTCCTGCATCATCATCTGTGGAAAATGTCTAGCCCAAACCCACTTAAAAGAAAAGAAAGTGGGGTAGGAAATTAAGCAGTCTGCGTCATATGTATGTACCTATGAGTTTCAATAGGATGTTCCCTGAAAAACACTGCTGCATATCCTGCAATAATCCCCAATCTATGAGTCTGGAAAGAACCATAATGCTAGTTAGCTGCTTAGTTCTTTAATGTTTTTGCCAAGCAGAGGAGACTACTTGTTACTGGTACAGCTAGAAAACTTTAAACATAATCATGTGTTGCAAGCTTTCGAAGTCACACTGGCTTCTTCATCAGACAAACAGTAGAATCTGCCAACCTCTACTGTAGTCAGTGGCAGTGGCATAACTATGGTTTGGTGTCATTGTCACCCAGTGTGGGGTGGGGGGTGAATGGCCTTGCTCTCCCCCCCCCAGCCAACCAGCCAGACTGCTACTCACCCCTTAAGGAGACAAACTTGGAAGGTAGTGACCCCCAGGGATGTAGCCAGGGGGGGGATCTGGGGGTCCGGACCCCCCCTTCCATTAGAAAAATGAATGGTGTGGTGCTGCGGCTGCCACACTCAAGCCCATTATAATGGTGGCACTTAGTCTGGACCCCCCCCTTCCTAAAATCCTAGCTACGTCCCTGTGACCCCCCAAAAAGCCTTCCAGTCTGCCAGACTCAGAAGGAAGCCATCCCCCTCACAAGGCATCCTAGTACTCTGGACTTGGAAAGCAGACCCCCATTCCACAAGCCTTCTGAGTCCACTGGACTCAGAAGGCAATAACACCCTCAGGTAAGTTCACCCTCATTGTGAGACCCCCCGCACTGGGGATGTCACCCAGTATGGTCCACACACCCCACACACCCTTAATGACACCACTGCTCTGTGGACACTATTGTGGGAAAGGTTGCCATGGCCCTGATCTGGCCGAAAAAGGGGCAGCTGGAGGCCGCCCCTTTGGGGCAGTTTGCACAGCTCCTCAGTTACAAACCTGACATCAGATCTTTGAACTCAATACGCAAAGGTTTGTGAAGAGGCATCATGCATGGTGATGCCCAGAACATCCATGCATGTTTATATCCCCACCACTTTCCAACCATTCAGATAAAGACATTCAGCCATTCTATTCCTCTCTAAGGCAAATTTAGGTAAGCTTATTTAGAAGGGGAAATTCAATTTCATTCACTAAGCTGTAGACTAAGTGGCTTATTGCTATTAATATTCCACTGAATGCACCAAATCCTGCTGAATTATGGTGTCAATGGTTTGGAAAATTCAGTCATAACTCCAGACTCCCTGACATTGTCAAATTCAATAAAATAGGAACATTGCTTCCATTTAGCTAAACTAAAAAAAGGTGAGCATTTGCTTGGGGAAGAAAGGCAGAAAACCCTAAATGAACATATGTTTGGTTTTCAAAGTGAATGTTTCAAATGTTTTGCATTCAGCTGCACTTTTGATATACCTATTATCTGGGTTTTTTTCCCCAAACAGCAAGATACTGAATGCATGAAATTAAATATATAAATAATTTGGGGGTTCTAGGTTGATGCTGTGCTAAGGACCCAGTGAATCAAAAACAAAATAAAAGTTTTCTGTCCAGTGAAAAGAGTATATGGATAGTGCTAAACATTTAGGATTGTCCTTCTGTGGGTCACAAGAAAATTGATTTTTTTTCTTCTTGCTACAAAGCTGCAAGAATTTTTTTTCTCTAAGAAAAGTTATTCATTTCTTTGATTGTTTTTGCTCAATTGATAAAATGGACAGTACTGAGAAATGTAATAAAACCTTTGCCATGTTGGCTGTGCAAATTAACTGGCATTGGATATATTTTACCTGAAATGAATCTAAGAGTCTTATTCTTACATTCAGCTATTAGGAATTTTGTATATAACTTACATGATTCATAGAAAACACAACAAGAAAAGAAAACCTGAGTATCTCAGTCATACATCAGAGTAACAATCTTGAGTGGGTTGAGGAATGCTCATAGCATGATCTCAACATGCTGAGACAGCCAGAGTCAAGAAAAAATATCGGGAGCAGTGAGATTCTTTAATGCTTGCATCTCTAACAGAACAAATTAACTTCATCAAACTACAATTTCTAGATTATTTGGACAGAAACATGATACTTACAACTGATACAACTTGGGGCATAGATATACAATTGAATGTTCATACAAGCACAAGTGGAGCAACTATCACAAACAGCACAAAGCATAATGAATCTGTACAAAGTTAGTAGTATATAGGGGTAGCTCCTGTCAAAAAATGATTGATGACCCTTAAGCCCCGCCCCCTTGAATGATTTATGACCCTTAAGCCCCACCCCTGACCACGCCTCCTTGAATGATTGATGACCCTTAAGCCCCGTCCCTGACCACGCCTCCTTGAATGATTGATGACCCTTTGGCCCCGCCCATGAATCCTCCCGCCAAGAATGATTAATGACCCTTTAGCCCCGCCCCTGACCATGCCCCAAGAATGATTTATGACCCTTTGGCCCCGCCCTTGATCCCTCCCCTGACCCAGGGGTTCCCATTCACCCCGCCCTTGAGGTCACGTGCCCCCCTGACCAATGGTTTGATCTCAAGAGAGCCCCGTGGTCCACGCTAGCCAACCAGTAGGCTGGCTGAGGAGAGCTCTAGCCTGTATCGAGAAGCGGCCATTCTATGCATGCCCAGACACATTCTGCGGAGGCAGCATGGAGACGCCGAGCACCCCTCTGCGGTCTGCAGCGCCTTCTACAAGCCGGAGAATCAAACCCACCAGAATGACATCCTGGCCAAACTACCGCGGGCCTGTGGGCTTTTCTTGCCCTCCTGTACCGTTGAATCTTTGGCCTAGAAAGGAATCTAAAGAGCCTGAAAAGACAACCAACGTTATGGATTTCATTGACGATTCCTCAGAACTCGAGTGTGATTGCGGTTGCAATTTAAAATCCATTCTCCAGAATCGTCAATGAAATCCATAATGTTGGCGTCTCCATGCTGCCTCCGCAGAATGTGTCTGGGCATGCATAGAATGGCCGCTTCTCGATACGGGCTAGAGCTCTCTTCAGCCAGCCTACTGGTTGGCTAGCGTGGACCACGTGGCTCTCCTGAGATCAAACCATTGGTCAGGGGGGCACGTGACCTCAAGGGCGGGGTGAATGGGAACCCCTGAGTCAGGGGAGGGATCAAGGGCGGGGGCAAAGGGTCATAAATCATTCAAGGGGCGGGGCTTAAGGGTCATCAATCATTTTTTGACAGGAGCTACCCCTATATACTACTAAAGTTGTACAATAGTTAACACAAGTAAAATGAAAGGATTGATTTTCATAATTGCTCAGTGATGAAAATATGTGTTCTGCAAGCTGTAACTTGTGTAATGATACCATTCATTGGTGGTCTGAGGTTTGGATAAATGGGGAAACTTACCTCAAAATGTCAAGGGAAGAGCCCTTCCCCATGCAGACCACAAGTAACTGGTGACACCTTTACTTATAGTCCCTCCTTTCTTCTGGATAAGGGGTGCTGCAGAAAAAAATGTATCTCATGAAACATTACAAATTTCCTTTGATATGCAGTTTCCTACAAGCCAGTTGAGAACCAGATCCACTTGTATGCCTGTTTTTTAAAAATCCTTGTCTGATTTAACCCAATACCTTCAAACTAAGCAATGTCTCCAGGTTTCAGGTGAAAAGAAGAAACTACCTTAGGTCCTTTTCACACTACAGTTACAGCACTATGATTCTACTTTAGCTTCTATGGTTGCATTTTTTTAAACCTTGGGATTTTCAGTTTGGTTAGGCAGTGGAGCTCTCTGACTGAGAAGTCTAAATACTCATTTCTAAACTGCAAATCCTAGAATTCCATAGGATGTTGCCATGTCAATTAAGGTGGAATCATGGTGCCATAACTGTGCAATGTGAAAAGATCCAGAGTCTGATAGGTAGATAAAATAAACATGTATAAATACTGACAGAAAAAGTATTCTTAAAAGAATTTTCTCATGAAGCCAAAACTGCACCACATAAAAGCTAAACAGAATTAGAATTAGAACAAAGGTTTGGAGTGGTAGAACAAACCTTTGGGGTGGACAGAAACGTGACACTGCACATTGTCTGATTCCACACTGTCACAAACACACCAATGAGAACTGATTATGCTCAGTAGGCACTGGTGTGTCTCTGCTGGTGCGGGAAAATTGTTAACCAAAAGAACAGTGAATGGGATGGGGTGGGATGAAAGGGGCTCTGGCTGGAACTCTGAACAAAAGGACTCCATACTTCAATTTTTTATTAAGTCCCATCTGTTGAAGAATATGCATGTGCAAAATATGCTACCTTTTATGAGAAATATGTGAAGCCCTCTTAAGCTGATCAAAACACAAGATGTGAGGAAAGCAGAAGCCGTAATCAGCACACATAGCAAAAGTGGAAACATTTAAAGTGGAAAAATGGAAGATGAGAAATGAAAACAGACTTTCGGTTTGTAAAATACTGCATCACGAGAGGCAGAGTGAACAAGCATGGTGAAGCCATCTGGTCCACATTTATTGATAAAAGAGGGAGCGAAGATTAATTTACTTCTGTTCAGATGTGGCAAAATTAATCTTAATTGGCTTCCTTTGTCATTTGATAGAGTCCATATGCTTTCAGTAATATATATTCATTAGTTCTCAAGCTATTTTTCCCTTCTTCTTTTCCTAAACTTCACAGCATTCCTATGCTTTGCAGGCTAACAGTGATGTAAGGGTTTAATCTTACTGGTTATCTCAGTCAGGAGGTGCTAAATCTTGAAAAAGTTATTTTTTCAATTGTTGTTGCTGTGTACCTTCAAGTCATTCCCAACTTATGGTGAACCTTAGGTGAACCTATCACAAGGGCGGGTTACAGACCGCCTATTTGGGGCGGGCTGCACCCACCCCTTCCCCCGGTGTATCGGGCCTTCAGTGGCTAGACCGGCAGCCGCTGAGGCCCCGATCCACTGCCTTCCAGGCTGCGGGGAAGCGGCAAAAGGCCGCTTCCCCACCTCCTGAAAAGGGATGTCCCTGGGGCTTCAAGCCCCAAGGACACCCTGCGGCGGTGGGGAGGAGGAGAAAGGGGCCGCTTGGCCCCTTTCTCCTTTGGTCCGCTGGGCGCAGCCATGTGAAGGCTGTGCCCAGCGGACCAAACCAGGAAGGAGCTCCGAAATGGAGCTCCTTCCTGCTCCGCGCTAAGGGCGCACTAAGCGCCCTGGTGCGGAGTGAGGACGTCATGTCCGCGCTGCTCCATATAGAGGCGGCGCAGTCGTGACGTCCTCATGGCAGCGGCTGTGTGGAACGGCCGCCGCCATTTTGTGCACGCAGAGCGCGCACTAGGGTTAGGGGTGTGTGGAAGCACCGCCCCTTTCTAACCCTAGTACACGCTCTGCGCATACTTTCCTGCCCGTTTGTAATGGGCCAGAGTTTTCTTGGCAAGTTTCCTGGGGGGGGGGGTGTCTGAATGTTGAGAAGGTGGATACAGATTCCCATTCTTTCAGCTAATAGTGCTATTGGAGATTATCACATTAGCTTTGCTGGCAGGATAGACCAGAGATATAACTTTCTTAAGGCTGATTTTATCGCATTCCCTCATTGCTGGACAGTATGCAGCCCATATGCAACCCGAGCTTCTCTCACAGCTTTTCAAGAATGGGATTTTTCCATTTTTGAAAAGATGTGGGACAAGCCTGGAGAAGCCTGGGTTGCATAAGGCCTGCATACTGCCCAGCGATGAGTGAATGCACTAAGATCTGCTTTAAGAAAGTTACATCCTGAGTCTTTTCCAGCAGCTAAGCTAATGCGATAATCTCCTGGCTCTCCCCTATCTAGAATACTAAAAGCTAAATTATTCCAAAATCCATAATTTTTCCTCCAAGATGGTGCTTTCCCTTTGAGCCTTGTCTAAGAGTTTAAGCCAGGAGGGCTTAAGTCCAGCCTGTTTCCTCCTCCCTACTCACTCATTCACTCATTCACTATGGAGGAACTTGGTGCACAGAAAGGGAGGGGGGATAGAGAAAGCAAGAAAGGCTCCAGAAAGGAGAGCAACTGGTTATGTATGTACAAGTATTCCAAAATCTGAAATATTTAAAAATATCTTTGGTCCCAAGCTTGTCAGATAAGTAAGACTCAACCTGTACCCACATGTTTGTTTTTTTCAAACATGGGCTGTGTCTATAGTTTTTTGTGGGGTTTTGGGGCTATGTGGCCATGTTCTAGGGTAATTTCTTCCTGATGTTTCACCAGCATCTGTGGCAGGCATCTGCCTTCACAAACCATGCCTGAGAAGGTGGTGGGACTGAAGGAAAGCCTTCCTCTGCAGACCTTAATGCATGTGCTTGCTTGTATAAGAAGATATGGTCTTTAAAATAGTATGAACCCAACTGTGTAGGACTCTAAATGTCAAAACCAGCACTTTGACTTCTCACCGGAAATGGACTGGCAGTCAATGTAGGTGTTTCAACAGTGGAATCACATGATCCCTGTACCCAGCTCCAGTCAATAGCCTGGTCATAGCATTTTGGACCCACTGAAGTTTCCAAACATTTTCCAAAGGCAGTCCCACAGTTACAGAAGTCCAAATGGGAGGTAACCAAGGCATGCGTCATCATCTGATTTTTCAAGGAACAGGCACGGCTGGTACGCTAATTTTAATTGTGTGAATGCACTTTTGGCCACAGCAAAACCTGGGCATCCAGTCTCAGAGGTGAGACTACACACAAGCTGTGAAGCTGAGATTTCAGGAGGAATGTAACCCTACATGGCTTGGGTCCAGCTTATGCTTCCTCCCATATAATCCTTCCTGCACACTCAGGTCCTCTGAGAAGAATCTATTGCAGCGAAAGAAAACCAGGCTGGTTGCGACCTCCCAGAGGACCTTCTCAACTGCTGCTACAAAAATTTGGAATGACCTGTTGGAGGAGATTTGCCACATCACATCACTAGATGCCTTCAAAAAGGCAATTAAAACAGATCTCTTCCAGCAGGCCTTTCAGGACTGACCTCCCACCAGAGTAGGTTTATCCTCCTGCCCAAATTAGCGTTCTTTTTATTGTTATTTTAATTGTTTTAAATGATGCTATTGTTAATACATGGTTTTATGTATAGTAATTGGGGTCAGAGAAGGGTTAGGGGTTTGAGGGACTGAGGGAATGTTTTTATGCTTCTCTTTTTATAATTTTGTATTTGAATTCTGTTCTTACCCGCCTCGATCACACGCGAGAGGCGGGATACAAATAAATTATTATTATTATTATTATTATTATTATTATTATTATTATTATTATTATCCAAAGTATGGCCCGTTACAGACGGGCTCTTGAGGCGCCCCCATCACGTGCTAGAGGTTGGCCGGGGACTAAGCGTCCACACGGGCCACACCCCTAGCACGTGACGGGGGCGTAATAATGGCGGCGCCCTATACACACAGGTGCCGTCATTATTACGTTCCGGATGCATAGTGTTCGCACATCGTGTGGCGCTTATGACATCATGAGTGCACCATTGGAGCCTCACAGCATCATAACCGCGCTGTGGGAAGAAGCGCCATTTGGGGGCTTCTTTTTTGCTCTGTGCTGGAGCCGCGCAGTTTGGCTGCTGTGGCTCCCGCATGAAGCAACCAGCAGCGCTGGCAGACCGCCACTTTTAGGCGGTCTGTAACGCGCCTATGTGAATCACTGCCTTCTCCAATAGAAATCTACCTAGGCTTTGAAATATTTTGATGAAATCCTCATCTCAGTCCAGGCACTTTCATGGACACATCTGGCAAAAATAGGAGACATGGCCCTCTTGGTAGCATAGGTTCAATGCAAGCAGCAAAGTAACTCTAATGACAGCAATACAGAGGGTGCGATTATACATATATGGCATATTAGAGCCATTATGTTTCTATGATATGCAAGAAAACAGATGCTAACATTAATTTGGTTCCTGAAGCAGAATGTAATTAAGATGTACCTGCTTTGCATGCACTGGGTTTTTTTTATGGCTCAAGAATTGGGATCAAAATGCAATGAGGTCTGTTCTTTAAATTATCTGAAAGTTATCAGCTGTAAATATTACTGGCCAGAATGTGAACTCTCATTCTTTCTTCTTCTTTTTGGGTCCTTCAGTTTCTTTTGCTCTGCAGATTTGTGTACATAACTTCAGAACATGACAGATTTATTTTATTTTATTTTATTTTTTGGATCGCTTTCAGAGTGTCATTCAGGTTTCTGTGAAGAAAACAAGGCTTGAAAATTTCTAGTCCCATCTGAAATAGGCCTACTGAATCAACAGTCAACACTAATAAAGTGGGCCCTTGGTATCCGCAGATGCTCAAGTCTTAATTTACCTAATCGTGGCACCAAAGTCTCACCTCTCTCCCTTTTCCTTTCTTCCATCCATCCAACCGAGCTGGAGCCCTGTTGGTCAGCCAGAATGAGCCAGCCTCTGCCCACCCCCCACCCCCCAAGCCAAGCCAGGGTAGAAGCCTTGAAAGGGGAGGGAGGGAGGGGGGAAAGGAGAAAGAGGGAGGAGGAGAGAGGAAGGAGGGAAAGAAAGGAGAGAAGGAGGGAAGGAAGGGAGAAAGGAAGGGGGAGGCTGGCAAGTCCACGGACAAGGAGGGCCCACTGTAAAAGTTCTGTTGATTCAATAAGTCAACTCTAGTTGGGGCTAACTACTGAATTTAGGTTTATGATTCTTAGCTATATATAAACCCCCATGGTGCTTAATTCAGTATTAAACTTTGCAAACAATACCCAATCCAGACCAGTATGGAATAAGAGCAGTTTATTACCTCTGCATACTTCATAATAGCTATAGTATTGTTATCACTAATAATAATAATAATAATAATAATAATAATAATAATAATAATAATAATAATTTTTATTTATAGACCGCTATTCCGCAATGATCATAGCGGTGTACAGTAAAATTGCAAAACAATACAAAAAATTGCAAGGCCTCTCTCCCCCTCAAGATGGTGGTTGGAGGAGGGCTCTTAGTCTTTCCAGGCCAGGCCTTG
>NC_056525.1:154319106-154337851 GCF_019175285.1 Sceloporus undulatus | reverse complement strand
TCTCTCCCCCTCAAGATGGTGGTTGGAGGAGGGCTCTTTGTCTTCCAGGCCTGGCCTCTCTCCCCCTCAAGATGGTGGTTGGAGGAGGGCTCTTTGTCTTCCAGGCCTGGCCTCTCTCCCCCTCAAGATGGTGGTTGGAGGAGGGCTCTTTGTCTTCCAGGCCAGGCCTCTCTCCCCCTCATACATAGTTGACAGTGATGATGGCCCTGTATGCATGGGCCAGAATATTTCCAGGGGTACTATTTTGGTCTCAGAGCTACTCCAAAGTCATCTACTACCTGGCACTTTTGTTGCAATATCAGGCAGCAATTCATGTGGTCTGCTGTGCCACTTGGTTCAGCCATAGCTGTGCTCTGAGCTCAGTGTCAATTACATGACTGGGTGTTTGTTCTGACCTTAGAGCGAGTGATGCATTGCTGTCATGGTGGTGCAGGTGGCACAGCAGTATGCATTATAAACAGCTGCCTGGTGTCGCAACAGAGGGCTTGGATCTTCCCAGAAGATCCAGAGCAAAAGATTAGCTTTTGAAATTTGTTATAAGGGAAGAATATCCCAGTTGTGGTGCTGAAGAGGTTAGGTGTCATTCAGACTGCACACCAGCACCAGGATTTGGACCATGTATCATCTGCATTCCCTGCCAAGAGGAAGGGGAAGAGGATTTTTTATTTGGCTGTGCAGACAGGGCCAATGGTTTAAAGAAAAGAAAATCTGGGCTTTTAGTATGCATTTGTAATGTTTAAAGTCATGTAGACTCCAAACTTATGTGCATTAACTTGGGAATAAGTCTAACTGAACACAGCAGAATTTACTTTAAAATGTATAGGGGACTGGTTCTGCCGCCATTAGCCTCAGCCTCAGTAAGGCAGTCACTTCAGGCATTAGGACGCTGCTTGGGTTGCAGTATTCCACTTTCTCACATCTGGCCATCTGATTTTCACATTACGCAAATTAGTCCAATTATGTACATTATTCTTATTTGCATTCTAATTGTGCAAAATCAGCACATTACTTGTTGCATTTTTTGGCTGCCCATCATGGGCGTGAAGGATTGACACCTGCATCTATTTATTTATTTATGGTATTTATACCCCATTCTTCAGCTATAAAGGTTCTCAGAATGGTTTACAGATAGTTATTTAGATGGTTCCCTGCCACCAGGCTTACAATCTCATCTTCTTGGAGAAAGTGCTACCATAATGACATCCTCCTTCTTCCTGGACATGTAGACAGAGGATTGATTAATGCAGCAGCCAACCAGTTGCCAAGTGAGGAACCAACTGTAGCTATGCTTAGTGACTGGGTGTCATGTCTGGATCTCCTCCTCTGGGGGAATGTGGCACTAGTGGTGCAATAGAAGGGCATCAGGAAAGCATGGGCCATACATAGGATTATCTATGCGGCATTTTCAATAATAGGTCTTTAAAATGTTGAGTTGCTTTGAAAGTAGGATATTTACAACAACAACAGTAACAGTTATTCCAGGTATGTAAACTGGCTGAGCACCAATATGATTGCTTGTGGGGATGTGTCTCATATATTTTCCATCATCTTCAAACCTTGTGCAATGTACATATTGACAAATAACTTGAAATAACAAATAAATGAAAAATAGATTTTATAAAAACACCAGAGGAAATCAGATTCACATATTACAGATTTTAATGGGAGGGATTTAAGCATGTGCTTGGCTCTCTTAGTGAAAACTAAAGATCTAGAAAATGCTTATTTTTGGCTAGTTCATGTTCATAATAGTTAAAGATGCTTGAGAAGATTGCCTTAAGGCTTACACTTTTTTTCAAGAAAAAACTTTACTGTATTTTCAAGCATAAGAAAATCCTTTATTCCTATTGTGTTTTATTCTCATAGAAACATGGAACATAATAAATTGTTTTTTTTCTGTCACTGGGAGATAACAGATAAACTCATACTCAGTTTGACCTTCTCTTCCAGAAAAATTATTATGGAAATAAATGACAGAAAAGAACTGGTGTTAAATCAGAGTTTATTAAAATGTCAGAGACTTGGAGGAAATATATTTTAATATACAACATTAAAGGTTTAATTACTGCCCCATTATCTTTGGCATTTTTTAAATTTCTTATAAGTTGGAGTAAGAGCAAACCTAGTCTAAAATGCATATTCATAAGGACTATTAATATTTGAAATAGTACTTTATCTTCAGAGAGATAAATAAAATGGCAATTAATATAGGTATAGGGCAGATTTATATATGATAGTTCCTGAAAACAAGATTATAATTCAGATTTGTATTTGGCTGCTGTTCAATACAAAAGTCACCAAAGACACAAGGAGCTATTCAGCATTATTATGAAAGACTCTCCCAACCAATTTAACAATCTTATATCTGTTTCTAAGCAAATGTATAGAGGACTATACATTATAAAAGTGAGGTCTAGGGGTTACATTCAGCCTCTGGCCTGTACTTTCCCTACTCCTGCATTAAATGTGTGCTCCATAGAGTATCCAAGCAGCCTGCTTTAAAACCACTGTATCAGTTCCAAAACAGCAATAATGTACTGACTATTGATGGAAAACATTCAGAGTCTTTGGGAAAGAGCAAAATGTAAACAATACCAGAAGGCACAATCTATCATCTCCCAAGTGCAGTATAATACTCCCCACCATTTTCTGGTATGAAAGTCTCATACATATTTCTCATATTGGCTCCCAAAGACCTGCTTTACTCATGTACAGAAAATGAGTATTCTGTGAATACAGAGTAAGGCAGGTGGATTGCTCTATGGGAAGTGTTCATGAAAATCCCATTCTCTAATATGCCTAGGTGTACTACAGTGTGAATAATGCACATCTGGCTGAAGTCTATCAAAAATATGGCCATTAAAAAGTGTTACATGCTACATGCTCTCAACCTCAAGGGAATGGAATGGCAACCCTCCTCTGAACAAATCTTGCCAAGGAAACCCCATGATAGGTTTTCCTTAGGGGCACCATAAATGCATTTTCACTGCAGAAATAATCCAGATTGACACTTTAACTGTCGTGGCTCAATGCTGTGGAGTTCTGGGAACTGTAGTTTGTTGTGGCATGAGAACTTTCTGACAGAGAAAGCTAAATATCTCATAAAACTTCAACTTCCAAAATTACATAGCACTGAGCCAGACAGTTGAAGTCGTGGATTATTTCTTCTGTGTGAATCCATTATGTTACCTCATCTCATTGAAAAAGGAGCTTCTGTTAACAGAGCAAGGATATATTTGATTCCCTTCCTTTATTGGCCCCCAAACACCGTCAGAATCCTCTCTGCCCTCTGGAGCAAATTTTGTTGTTTACAAGAAGGATGTGCAGAATCTGCTCGTGCAATTTGAATTCTTTGAGGATTTAGTTTCCTAGTAGTAATCCTAGGGAAAGAAGCTCAATCCCCTCCTCCCACAGAAAACAATAACAATTTATCATATTGCTGATTGAGCTCAAAATTTGCACAACATGAAACATGCTTGAGATCTTTCCCTAAAGTCTCTGTTTTCAGAGAAAAGCCAATTTGCAGCCAAAATGAATTGTGTTGGAAGCTGGCAGTTGCAGAAACGCATACTACTTGCTACAATAAAATAAAAATAAAAATATATAAAAATAGCCAAAAAGGAGGGAGGGAAGGAAAAGGGGGGGGGGGGGGTAAAGAAATAAGGAAAAGAAATTCCAGTCCAGTATTAAACTCTGTTGGTAATGAGGCTTTATAAATCACATAACTCACTGTGTCAGACTAAAGCATGGGCAATTTCAAGATTACTCATACAATTCAATAACTTCCAGATCAGCCCTAAATCAAATTCACCTACAAACTGGAAAAGGATGTCGAACAGCTAATGCTAGATATTTTTCCCAATCAGGGAACAGATGGAGCCACACGGCAACCTAGCAACCTCCACTTAGAGAGGAAAACAAAATCAGGAACTGAAAGGAGGCTACTGTACAATCTGAAGGAATGCTATTAACTGCCGGTGGAGATAAAGTAAATGAGCAGCCGATCGTTCCTCCAATTCTCTCTGCCCTCCCCATTACAGCACGGCCAACTTTTTTGATGAGGTCCAGCCTTCATTGAACTAAATAGTTCACTTAAATGATATATATACCAAGTTGACCTATATTGAGTAAGAATGGCATTGACCCAAGTGATAGTTCAGCGATTGGAAAATGCAGAATGGGCAGATGGCCATTTTGGAGAGACTATAATATGGTGGGGCACAAAATGGCCCAAAGTGGCATATTTTGTGGTATTTGGGTGCATTTCTGGGTTAAGATGTGGCTTCACACAATTGTCATACAAATGGAGAGAGCAAGAAAATAACTCAACACAAAATTGTAGTTTTTCTCTTCTCTAACACAGTTTCCCACAGATTGTACACTTTGTGGCAAACCCACAAGTGATGTGCAACAGTCATACAGCTATAGATGCATATGGTGCCAAGGGCAGCAGTTCTGCTACAGTTCTCTGTTCACAAAAATTATATTAAAAAATATTCATAGAGACTTCTAAGGTTCCTTAATGAAGTATAAAAGCAATCTCTGTGATTTTAGATTTTGCAGGAGAAATTCAGACTAGACCTCCAAGACAAGTTTGTAGCATATACTCTTGCTGTCTTTTTTGTTTGTTTGTGTTTGTTTGTTTTGAAATGAGCAGACTGTGCCCCCAAATTGTAGCCACTTATATACTGCACTAAAGTCTCAAATGAACTGAAACAACAAAATATGCCTACAAGAATTGTGGATGCTGCCTCCATTTGGGCCTTTTTCATCAACAGAATTTGATGAAGAAACCCGAACAAACTAAGACCTTTGGAAACAGAGTTTTATTTTAACAACATTTAATTTCACTTGGGAAAAATCAATCAAGATGAAAAGGAAGTAGGCCAGTCAGAGGAACAACAGTGAAGTGGCACAAAAAGATTGAATGTAGAGAGATTAAACTTCAAGCAATCAGCACCTATATGGCTGGTGAAAGTACAAGGCTGAATGAGACCATCCAAGGACAGGGTGTCAATGAACCAAGACAAAGATTAACTACAGTGTCTACAAAGAATTGCTAACCGCAGTGCTTGAATTTCTCAGTTGTCTAGATGACATTTCTGTGAATCTTTACCCCAGATATCGTGTGAAATGGATGAGATGATCATTTTCTTTTGACTAAATATTATTGCAGCAAAATGTCCAAATCTTCATCGCTTAACCTGCATACCTTTGCATCAATGGAAAGATTTCCAAAAAGAGATGATTAAAAAATAAAAATAAAAACAGCAAGGTAGCAATTCTGTATATAACATTATATACTAGTGATCCAATTGTGTTATAACAATATGGCCACAGAGACTTGACCACCATGATGTGCTCCAGATTGGATTTCTGCAATGGACTGTACATTGGAATGCCTCAAAAATATCTCCTCCAAATGATGTCTGGTTGAAAAAAATATATTATATATGCGTTTTAGAGCTTTTTTCAGTGGTTTCTCATTCATTTTTGGATCTGTTTCCTGAGCCATCTCAAAATCCTATATACTATGGGCCCTTGGCATTCCCAAGACTCCACATGGATACCAAAATCTGTGGATGTGCAAGTCCTATTAAATACAATGGCACAGTAAAATGCTGTCTCTTATAGAAAATGGCAAAATAAAGGTGTGCTTTTGGGAATTTATATATAGATTTAATATTTTCAAACTATGGATAGTTGAATCCATGGATAAAGAGACCATGGATATGGAGGGCCTACTGTAATTGGGTTTGGGATACTTGGAGGTTCGAGGACAGCTGAGATTTTATGAGGACATGGTGCTTTCAGTGTCACTACAGTCAAAGTAGAGGTTTACCATAATGGGAAACAAAACTTTGAGCCAGGGGTAATATAAATGTTACTAAACCAATTAGACAATAATTTGATGGGAAACTTCCCCTCCATGAAGGTTGGGTTGGGAATTTAAATGTAAACCAGTACAGCCACTTACTTTTGGGGTGATCTGTGTTGTAGTGTAGTGGTTTGAGTGTTGGACTATGACTTTGAAGACCTGTGTTCAAATCCTTGCTTGAACATAAAAACCCAGTGGATGGCCTTTGGCAAGTCACAGAGGATGGCAATGGCAAAACGTCTCTGAAGAAACCTGCCAAGAAAACCCTATGATAGTCCAGCTTAGGGTCACCATAAATCAAAAAATGACTTGGAGGCACACGACAACAACAACAACAACAACAACAACAAATGTTTATTCATTACTGTTCCTTTCTATGTAGATTCAGTCTATCTCATTGTTGGAAATGAACCAGTGACTAGAAATGGCACTGTGTTTCATTCTGTTACAGAAGTTGAGAGCTTCAAGGAAAATGAAACTTCTGTATTTTTGTATAAAATGAGGAAAGGCCTATAAAATAAAATTAATTACTGATATGCAAAACAAGATAGAACAACAAGCTGTTGACAGTGATACATATTAATTTGTAAATCACTGAAGCTTTCTTGTATTAAAAATAGTAACATACATAGACACAGGCTTCAGTATACGTGATTAAAGTTTTCAGTGAGTATCAGATTCAATAGACTAGATGATTGATTTGTATAAAGGAAGAAAAAGTTCATGTAGTATCCAATCCTCTTCCAGCAGAAGAGGGAAAACATGTTGTTTCAAAAGTAAAATTCAAGATTTGGTTACTTGCCTTGAAAGAACAAACTAAATGAAACTGCATTACTGAAATGTAAGCACACAAATAAAAGGATTGAATAGCTAAACTGTGCTTTTTAATTTTAATTATTTTAAAAAGGATATAAGAATGATAACGAAAATGTATATAATCACAGTGTCTTCTTCAATTTACCCCACCTCCCCCAACAAAAGCTGACATTAAATAACATAGCTTAAAATTCTACAAAATAATATCTATCTGAAACTAAGATTTATATCTTAGTATGCTTTTGATTGAGAGTTCCTGCATGAGAGGGGGGTTGGAGTGGGTGGCCCTTGTGATATCTTCCAACTCTATGATTCTATAATTCTATGATCTTCCAAATAATATTTCTGAATGTTGTGAGTTACTATGTTAGATTTACCCATTTCTTCTTATCCTAAGCTTTTACGAATACTCAAATCTTCTGTGCTTAATGAAGTTTCTTTAAGAAATAAAATACAATTTTAGATGAAAAATCAACTGTCTAAATTCATTTTCCTTGATTTACACAACCCCAGGCATGTTCACAGTATGTTAAGAAAATTTGCTGTTCTTCTCCTTCTATTTCAGACGAATCATCTTCAATTGTTCTAGATAATTTGTCCATTTCGCAGGCCTCAAGCATCTTTAATATCCAAATGTCAATAGAAGATGTTTCGTTTAGTTTCTAAATGTATGCAAGAAGAATTCTTGTCATTGAGACCAGGTACAAAATTATTTTCCAAAATTTAGATCTTATTTTTGTTTGGATAGATTGAATTATGTTGAGTAGATAGATTTCTGAAGTGAAATCCTCAGAGATGTTCAGTAGTTTACATATCTCATTATGGATCAGTTTCCAATATCTTTCAACCACCAGACATGTCCATGACATGAGGTACCAGCTCCCAAAATTCATCTGGCCTTTCCAACATTTAGCATCACAATTTTTATAGACGGGACACAGAAGAAGGAAGAGTGAAAATAGGAGGAAAGAATATCAACAATCTAAGATAACGCAGATGAAACCATACTACTAGACGAAAACATCACAGACTTGGAACAACTGCTAAGCAAGATCAAGAAGGAAAGTGCAAAGGCAGGCTTATTGTTGAACATAAAGAAAAGTAATGACCATGGAAAATTTCCTCAGATTCAACCTAGGCTGTGAGGAAATCGAAATAGTAAAAGAATTTTCATACCTGGGATCACATATTGATCAGAGTGGGGGCTGAAGTCAAGAAATCATAAGAAGACTAAGATTGGGGAGGGCAGCTATGGGAGAACTAGAAAACATCCTAAAATGTAAGGACATAAAACTGAGCATGAAAGTTAGAATCATACAAGTCATTGTATTCCCTATTACCATCTATGGATGTGTGAACAGTTAAGAAAATGGATAGGAAGAGAATTCATTTGAGATTTGGTGCTGGAGAAGAGTGTTGAGGTTACAATGGACAGGCAAGAAGTCAAACAAATGGGTTCTAGAGCAGATCAAACCAGAAATTTCTCTGAAAGCCAAGATGACTAGACTGAGGCTGTTGTACTTTGGCTACATCACAAGGAGGCAAGACTCACTGGAAAAAAACAATAATGCTAGGAAAGGTGGAGGGAAGCAGAAAGAGAGGAAGGCCACATGCTAGATGAATGGATTCTATTAAGGATGTCATGGGTATAAATTTGGAGGATCTCAGCAGAGCAGTGGATCATAGGTCTTGGAGATGTCTCATCTATAGGGTCACCATGGGTCCGGATTGACTTGAGGGTGGATAAAAACAACAACAAAAATCTAGCTGGAGTTAGGTAACATCTGCTTTCCATCTTAAAATGATTTTCTCTGATGTTTTGACTTTTGGTAAATTTGTATCTGTGGTGTCTACCTTGTATCCAACTTTCTAGGTATATTTCTTTCCCAAGATCCTTAGCCCATCACACATGATCTTTATCTTGTTCAGTCTTCCTTTCTAAGAGTTTTAAAATACATTTTAGATGTTAATTTGGGCTTATCTTGTAACAAAATCTTATCTATTTCATTCCTCTGAATGCCTGAGCTTGAGCTTTTTGGTCAGATATGACTATTTCCTTTCCTAACCTTTGCTTTTTTCAAGAAAAAGGATAGGACCTGATAAGCAGAGACCGTTGTTTTGACTGATTTTTTAATCTAGATTTTGGGATTCTAGCCCAAATTCTAAGTTTTCATATGTATATTTATTTATTTATTTAAAAAAACCATAGGCCTCTAAACTTCTGTTACCTCAGATGAAAAGTAAAAAAACACAGCCCAATTGCTTTGCAAGAAATGAGCCTGTGACTCCCTTTTAATGCACTAGCTCTGACACACAGATTTTCTCCATTAATGGATTTCATATTTCTCCTCCATTTTCCAAAAACAATATCAGTATTTCAGAGAACTATTCATGGCAAGTAATTGCAGCAACTTTATAGGTGGTTGAGAAGTGGGGTGTGACATAGAATTTGTGCAGGTTTGGTGGCTGCTAAAGCTGGTTGTTGTTGTTGTTGTTAACTGCCTTTGAGTCAACTTCTATCCATGGTGACCCTATAAATGAGAGACCTCCAGGTCATCCTATCCTCAGCCATCCTGCTCAGCTCCTGCAAATTCATGCCCATTGTTTATTTGATTGACTAGTCATCTGAAATGTGGTCTTCCTCTTTTCCTATTGCCCTTCACTATACCCAGCATTATAGTATTTTCTAGCGAGTCCTTTTTTCTCATGTTTTCTCACCAGGAGCCCTGGTGGCGCAGTGGTTAAATGCCTGTACTGCAGCCATTTACTCGAAACCACAAGGTTGCGAGTTCAAGACCAGCAAAAGGGCCCAAGCTCGACTCAGGCTTGCATCCTTCTGAGGTCGCTAAAATGAGTACCCAGACTGTTGGGGGCAAATTAGCTTACTTGCTAATTAGCTTACTTGCTGTTCACCGCTATGATCTTTGGAATAGCGGTATATAAATAAAACAAATTATTATTATTATTATGTTATGTGCAAAATACAACAGCCTCAGTTTAGTCATCTTTACTTCCAGGGAGAGTATGGGCCTGATCGGCTCTAGGATCCATCCATTGGTCTTTTTAGCACTCCACGACATTCTCAGAACTTGCCTCCTAAATGAATTGGTTTTTTTTTTTCTGTCAGCTTTCTTCACTGTCCAGGTTTTACAATCATACATAGAAATTGGCAATTCTAACTTTGGTATTTAATTATATAGCTTTACATTTTACACTCACTTCAGGATCTTTTCTAGTTCCTTCATAGCTGCCCTTCTAAGTATTGGGCCCTGTCCAGATGGGCCTTTTAGCACGTACTGAGTATGTGCTAAGGTTGCTTTGGAGCTTCCTTTACAGATGCTCCCTAACCCTAGCACATACACTGTACGTCAAAATGGCGGTGCCCTGTCTACATTTTGACATGACGGCTGTGCTGCCTCAAAACGATGCAGCACGGCCATTACGTTCTCACGCTGCTACAGGGCACTTGTGGCACCCTTTCAGTGGTGCCGAGAGGAGCTCCGAAACGGAGCTCCTTTCACCACACATATCGCTGGTGTGGCCTTTACACACTGTTGAGGCATGAAGCCCCAAGGACACCCCCTTCCAGGCCATGGGGAAGCGGTGTTTTGCCACTTCCCCGGGGCCTGGAAAAGCAGTGGATCGGGGCTTCTGGGGCTGCCACTGTGGCCATTGAGGCCCCTATATGTTGGGAAAAGGGGCGGGTGCAAGCTGCCCCAAATGGGCTGTCTGTATCCCACCTTAGTCTTCTTCTTCCAATTGATGTTGGAGCCTGGAGAGTATTTTAACTCACTGGGAAGATACATTTGGCTGACAATTAGGGACTAAGGCTGCAGAATTAATGCAGTTTGATACTGCTTGAAATCCTATGGAATCCTGGGATATGTAGTTTGTTGTGGCAGAGAAAACTCACTAGCTCAAAAAATTACAAATCCGAGAATTCCATAGCATTGAGCCATGGCAGTTAAACCAGTGTCAAACTGAGTTATTTCTGCAGTGCAGATACAGCCTAGGTAAAAATAACCAAGTAAATTTTTGAATTGAGGTTTCTTTGTTCCAGATCCAGAAAGTTTAACCATTACACATGGTTAATTACCATTACACCTGCACCCCATTTTTAAAAAGTGTTAAATAATCCATATTACTGAATGCAAACATCCTTTTATCTAAAAATGGGAGAAAACTTGTGGGTGAGGAAATGATAAAGATGATATAGAAGTGGGGAAGTGAATGAGAATTTTTTTAAAAAAACATTCAGCTGTTTCCTTCTCTGAAAGGTCACATGATGGATGTGATAGGTTTTTAGCTTCATTCTCATAAAGCTTAATGTAATGAACTCATCTAACTTAAAATTTACACAACAATGGGCCTGTACAGACAGGCCAAAATAAAGATGTTTCGGGTCAAGGACTGGAGCATGGCTTTGGCACAGTTTTTGGCCTCTTTTAGATGCGTGTGTCATTTAAACAGCATACCTCCAAAGTGACCCGAAGCAGCTTTATTTTGGCCTGTCTGTATGCGCCCATATCATAAATTTAACAGTTAAAATCCTTTCGTCCAACATACATATAACTGGATTTTTTTAACAAAAAATGTGGATTCTGCAACCTAAGTTCCTCAACCCTTTTCTACTAACTTTTCCATCTTTGCAGGTGGGATTAAGTGAATGAGGTCTGTATGCATTTAAACTATAGCAGTGTTGCACTTTGTCAGTAGATGTCCAGTAGATGACACAATTTCCTACCACTGGTTAACATGCCAGCCTCACAAGACTGCTCTTAGCCCTGTCTGCTTTCTGATGTGGCCTCAGGTAACATCTTCCCTCCTGAATTTATCCCCCAATGGTCATAGGTAAAACTTGCCACTTCATCACCATTCCCACAAGTTTTGCATTTCTATGGCTGTTCATATAGTCTTATAAAGATTCTTCCTGGTCAACACTTCACCCCCATGCATCTGAGGAAGTGGATCAAGTCTACAAAAGCTTATGCTACAACTTATTTTAAATAGTTAGTCTCACAGGTGCTACAAGATTCCTTTGTATACTGATGTTTCCACGAAGAATTATAATTTCATATACTAAGTTTTCTCCTTCTCTTTACAGCCAAAAAATAACTGTGCTAGGTAACTTTTGGCTATCCACATGTTGTTGGAATGCCATCAATTCTGGTCAATGATGAAGAATAAAGTTGCAGAACAATGACATCTGGGCTGGCATGAGTTGCCTAAATCTGACTTAAAAGAATTGTCGCGGTGTTAGTTCTTAAGAGGCAACTCTATATCTTTATTTCACTGAAGACTGTTGATTTTTAATGCTATGAAGACAAGACATGGTGAATTTTAAACTTAATTAGAGGATCTCTGCCCTATATAACTAAGGAAGGAGAGATTATTACAGTGCCAAACTGCTTTGAAGCTAGAAATGCCATGACAGGAAAAACCTTCCTCAGCACCATTGCCCACTGCCAGTGAAGAAATACCCAGTCATCTTTATTTCTTCTAACACTGTAGACTCTTGACAGTGATAGATGCAAATGTTCATTCTCCTGCACCTACCAACTGATCTATAAATTCAGTTTAACACTTCAGTGGGATGGGAGGAAATGTGGCTTTGCGATAAAGGTCTGACATTGTGGTGAGAACATAATTCTTCCTATCACACTGTAGATTGTCAGACTCCACCATTAGTAGAGGCACTGGACAAATCATTTCAGCAGGAGAGTGAACTTCTGGAGGTTTCTACTTACTAATAAACTTCTAGTGGTATTTTTGTTGTTGTTGTTGTTGCCATTTCCAGTTGAGACTCTTCTGAGGATGGAAAAGCTATTTTAGTGTAATAGCATGCCATATGTTATCACTTATAGTTTCACAATCCACTGTGAATTTGTCCAGAAAAGTGTATCTGACACTTCTGATGGCACACACTGGTCTTCCTGAAACACAGGCATACAGAAATGAAGCAACAACCACGATCAATGGGTTTATAAATGTGGTTCGCTAAGTGGGATATATAATGGAAAATCAAAAGGATTAGGTAGAGCAGAAGGGGCAGTACTGTCTGCACTTGTGATGTGTCATCCTATAAATGCCATAATTCAAGGCAGTGGGGGAAACAATTAACACGCAAATGATCCATGATCCCTTGTGATCAGTGGAGTGACTAGGGTTGGCATCACCCGGTGTGCTAACCCATGGTCCACACATGCTCCATTGACCTCCTCCTAGATCACACCATACAAAGTACTTAGTGATGGTTTTTGTAGTAATGTTACCCATAAATTGCAATTCCCATATTTCAGTGAATGTTGTGGCAATAGTTGTGACATAAACAACTAGCAAAATTAAATTTTGCTGGTTAAAATTGAAATTATACATTTAAATGACAATAGCATATGCACAACGTAAATGTATTTACATGTTGGTTTCATGTGGGGAAAGAAAAAAATGGGTAAGAAGAAAAAATAAAATTTGAAAATTTAAAAATCCTGAGGCCTCTCCTTTATCCTCTGACTGAGCCTCGCCAACATTTTAAAGGGACACAGGTGAATGTCAGAGCCCATTTCTGCCAAAAGGCAGATATTTGGGAAGCAGTGATGTCTCTCCCCATTAGGGTGTCACTTGATGCAGTCCACACCCCTGAACAACACCTTGTGATCACATTTGCTCCTATGCTGTCATGTTCCCCAAATACCACATGGTCTCTTAGACAGGCAGGCAATCAAGATTTACGTATTCTATAACAGTACAGCATTATAGAAAACCACCTTTGGACAATTTTTAAAAGCAACAGCCTATCCACTATCCATAACTAGAGCAGTGGCTTATGCACACTAATGTTATCTCTGTTTAGTAGTAAGCAGTTTGCATGTTATAATACTTGACCCACACTAGTGGCAGTGATAAAAGCATGTGCTAAATACCCGAAAGGCACCAGATTCTGTCCAATATTGGAAACTACACAGGTTATTACTTGGATGGGAGACTGTCAATGAATGTCAGGTTCTTTACCCAAGATTTCAAAGGAAAGAACTGGTATAACCAGCTCTGATTATTTCTTGCCTAATAAAACCATATAAAATTCATGGAGTTGCCATAAGCCGACAGGTGACTTGAAGGCGCGCACACACACACACACACACACACACACACACACTATTATCACTTTCATAATACTGGATGCAGTAGGTTGAACCCTTCACTTTGAAAACATTTCCTGCTAATTCCCATTCAAGTATTACTCTCAGTGTCACTGTCCTCTATATATTTCTGAATTTTATTTTGATGGACTCAAGTAGTTTTATTATTAGTTTTTATCTGTAAACTTCAACATAAAATCACAGCCCCATTTTATTCCCTTACTTTGGGAATCCACATGAAAAAGAGGTTTGTATGATATTCCTGACAAGCAAAATATCGCACATCACTTTATGTGAGCAAGATGTTAAAAAGAGGAGGGGAAAGATAGCAGCAGCATTCACTGAAGCTGTGATTTCACAGCCAACAATCAGCTACCTGAGATTACAAAACCATTTTACAATGTCATTGATGGGGCGGGGGAGTAGATGCCAAGGAGCCAAAGCGATTACTTTAAACATGAACTTGTCATCTTACATGATAGAAATCCTGTAATAGACTCCATCTTCCCGATATATTTGTAACATCCCAGCTGCCAAACCACAAATGATTATCAAGGCCATTACCACATCCTGTATGTCAAGAAACAGAGCTAATATCCTGCATTTTCAATATACAGCAAGCATCCTATCACACCAGGAAAGTTTTCAGTTCCTTTAATATTTAATGCCAACGTTTCAATATGGCTCCTTCAGTTCCTGTTTTTGATAGATTCTGGCATATATGCTAACAGTCCTAGAAAGTTATAAAGCATTCTTTCTGTATTGCTTTAGAATTCTTTAAAAAGCAAAGTAATAGTCATGGCAAAAAAGCAGCTTAGAGTATTTACTTGCATAGCATGTCTATTTAACATATTTGACACTTGACACCTGGATCCTGGATTGTGTAGCAAGCTAGGCTTTGAAACCAGTGAACAGTAGTATAAAGCAGGTTGGAAGCAGCAGAAGAGTCACTTGTAGTGTCTGGCTCTGAGGTCGCAAAAGATCCCATGAACTTGTTGTTATTTTATCCTAACTCAACTGCAGCAGCAAAGCTGGTAGAGGGGTTTCAAAGTTTAAAGCCAGCTTATGCATGAAGAGTTTAAGGGCTTTGTGGTCCATATGTATATTGGAGTTAACTATACTTCTCATTTTTCATAGGCTAGTTGAGACCAAATGGCACTCCTTCCCCTCGATGAAGCTCCCTGAGTAGAGGACATCACGTTCATGCTACTCACCTTCTCATATAGAACAGTAAGGGGAATGTGATAAAATTCTGTTATTTACTCAGACCAGAGCTAATAGGAACTAGAAACAGAGATTTTCAAGCACCTTTCCATATATCCTTCTATCTTGGGAGGCAGCTGGGAAAGGGTGGGTTGTCACTTTTGTCTCTGATAATAGTGGGTGAACAGAACGGAGGAGGAGGAGGAGGAGGAGGAGGAGGAGGAGGAGGAGGGCGATGATGGTGATGATTATTTTTTTCCTCTATCCCACCTTGTTCCTGAAAGTGGCTTACAACAAATTAAAAAACATAGTTAAGCTGCCAAGAGGTCTAGCAGAACCAACAGTGACACACTCCTCTTGTCTAGTTCCCAATGTTCTGTAGATTGTCCATCAAGGTGACCAAAGCTGTCTCTGTCCCATAACCAGGCCTTAAACCAGATTGAAATGGATCTCACCCTTAAATTCCTGGAGCTGGGAGGCCACAACATGCTCTAGAACCTTGCCTAAAAATGTAATGGTAAAGACTAGCCAATACTTATCCAGAATTGTGAGGTCTAGGGTGGTCTTTTTCTTTAAAAAAGAAAAGAAAAGAAATGGTTTTATAACAGCCTTCTTTTGGCAAGCTGGAATTCTGCTTTGTTTTAGTGAGGCATTAAGCTTCATATACTCATTCAGCTAGTTCTCCTAAAGCTTTTTTAATAAGCCAGGAAGGACAGGAAACTAACACACATATGGTGGCTCTCATCTCTGCAGAAATCATATTCACAACCCCAGGTTGCACACATTGAAAAGTATCCATTGCTCTTCCAGCAGCATGGCGGGTGCAACGGCCGCCACTCTATAGTGTTTTGAGTGGTGATCGCTTGTTGCAGGGATTAGACAGCATGGAAGGGAGGTCCAGAGACTGAGGGCAAGCCCTTTCTGCAGCAAGCCACCACTGAACAGCACAAGCGCCACCATCATTTCTTTCACTTTCAGGAAGCAAGCATCTTGTAAAGAACACTTGGATACTACTAACTTCCTATAATACAGACTCTGCTATGCAAATCTAGCTATATTAATCCCAACATATACATGAATCTTGGACTTTAAATTGAAATTAATGACAGTGCACAAACGGATTGTGGCAAACTGAGAAACTGAGAAAGAATACAGTGGTACCCCGGGATACGAATGCGCCGCCTTACGAAATTTCCGGGTTACGAAAAAAATCCATTGAAAAAAACTGTTCCGGGTTACGAAGGTTATTTTGGGTTACAAAAAAAATTTTGGTGCTTTTCGGCGCTATTTCGCACGAAATCGCGGCTTTTCCCCATTAGCGCCTATGGCTTTTTCACCTTACAAAGTATTTCGGGTTACGAAAGCGGCGGCGGAACGAATTAAATTCGTAACCCGGGGTACCACTGTAATTAAAGCTAATAATAATAATAATAATAATAATAATAATAATAATAATAATTTATTTTTATCCCACCTCTCCCACAGGATTGAGGCAGCTTACAATAATGGTAAAATACATACAGTACAGTTTAAAACAACTATAAAAGTAAATCCCATCATCCCCTCCCCTCCCCAAACAACAATATAACAATTCCAACATAACAGTATTTAAATACCCTATAAATAATTCAAAAAGTTAAAGACAGGAAGACGGGACATACAGGGCATCGTGGGGTGTTAGTAGAATGAACCATAACAGCCGGGCAACCAAGCAAGTTATTCAGGAAAAGTAAGTTGTTCTGGTGAGCAACGTTTCTACAACCATTCCAAAGTGTTTTAGGTTCTAAAGTGGAACTAGGCTGTTCTTTTCATGAGTTACCAGAAAACCATGTCTCAATAGGAAGGAAAGCATAACTTGACATCTATTACACCCTATGAAAAGAATCAAATCTGATTAGGACATTGTGAGGTTATGGGTATACATAAAGGCCCCACTATTTCCAATGTGTCCCTATCAATGTATTGAGTGCCACTGAAACAAACTGGATGGTAGAGATGAAAATTACACACACATACACACACACACCAGCTTTGACAAAGCTATATAAAAGTTTACCCACCCCTGTCTTATAGGACTGCTGTGAAAAGAAAAAGAAAAAAAGAAAAAGATGGTCTTGTATACAATTACTTCAATGAAGATTTTGATTAGACTGAGAACATTGTTCCTATTCAGCCATCATTCATTTCAATTGGGATTGTTATCTTTACAAACTCTATAGGGTAGGTTTTGCTGTAATGTTGGGAAATGATTTAATTTTACTTACTACACTTTCCCTGACACAGTAGACATCATCATCAGTCACGAGTGGAATAGAAATTAATGTCATATTCATACATGGAAACTAAAACTTTTTTTGAATTGAATTTTTTATTTCATGGACATTAAGGTACACTGCAATCACAAATTAATTCAATTAACTTAAATGAACATGTCTGTTAAACATATTTAACTTGTTCTGCATTTCATACCCCATTGAAAAATGAGTTTCAAGAAAGCCATTATTAGATGCTTATGGTAATAATTCAGTCACAAGGACTTCTTGGTTTCACAAAATATGATACTCCATTAAAATAAAGGCATGGTTTGCAAGTCATTCAGATGAGCAGAAGTCAAATAAATGGTGCTAAGTAATCTAATTAGATACTACATACTACTGCTTTTGTGTAGCAAGTATTTTCTACTTGGAACATCTGAAAATTTGCATACAAAATATAATACATGATAAATAACAAATGGCAATATTTTCCTCATTTATTGAAGCATTATAATATTGACAACAGGTCTTCATATATTTTGTCCTCTTGAAATGTTTGACTAAGATTGACAGTTCTTGAAAGACATAGGAGTTTATCACACGTGAGAGCTCCCTTCACCTAAACATCACCAAACTGCACGGAATCACCGTGGTGGGATCTCACCTGGCACTATTAAAGTGTAACGCTTTCAATGTGAGGTTGAAGGCTTTCATGGCTGGCATCTTCAGAGAATGCTTGCCTGGAAAGGAGTTGGGTATATATATTGTGTGACCTGGAAAGGCAGGAGTGATTTGCATGTGTATTGTTCTGTTGTTAATGGCAGGCCTCAGGGTGGCAGGATAGGCAAAAGAGGGTTAGTCTCTGTTTGATTAGTGCTCATTGTCTGCTGGGAAACCCCTGACCCTGGGAGATATCTCATTTGCATCAAGACTCAACAAATAAATAAAAATATCACTTTGTGTTAAAATATCTTGCAGGATTGTGGAGCCTAACCCAGATGAACAGATGCCAAAACAGTGAAACACTCCTCCCCCACTGATGTCTTGTGAGTAAAGAGAATAAAAGAAAAAGAAAGAAGAAAGAAGAATATAGCTTTTTAACTATATTTTTAAGTGATGTGTAATTTGGCTCGTTAAAATATCATTGTCTCAACTTAGACCTACTATCTGATACTTTCTCCACCCCTTGTAATGTAGTTGCACAGACAGCCTACCAAGAAATCAGACTGGGAACTATGGGGTTCAAAAGACCATCCCTTTAGAGTGGCTTGCAGCCACCCCTTTCTTTGCTAGATCAGGGCCATAGAAACTACATGCTATGGCCCCGATCTGACCTTTCTGTGGCACAAAAAGAAGCAGCAAAAAGCGGCTCATTTTTGTGCTTTGGAAAGGGCACCCTAGCCGCAGAGGTGACAGCTTTTTGCCACTTCTTTGGTGCAGCTTATGTAAGGGCTACA
>NC_056525.1:154294467-154319096 GCF_019175285.1 Sceloporus undulatus | reverse complement strand
CCAAAGATGTGGTGTGAAGCCGCCAGCCAACTGGACAGGTGGGTTGTGTGGGGGTGACATGGGGAGAGAGATGGGGCAGCCGATGTGCAGATGCCACTCTGCCCGAGACTGATGTATAATGCCGGTCTGTACAGCTTGCATGATGCAAAGACTGCACCTTATGATGAGACAACTACCATGTGCATTATACATCATAACTTTGCTATACTTTCAAATGACATCTTGTTGCTCAAAAAAGTATGGTGAGGATTTGGGATCTCCACCAATAATAATGGCCTCTCCTTGATATTTTAGGAAAATTAAATAGCTGAAAAGAAGGACTGTGAGAGGATGGGGAACTTTGTACACACCTATGTATATTAGTTCTAACTGCAGGGAGACTCTGGTTTCAATGAATAAAAAGAGATTTATTTGCAAATAAAATGTGTAAAGGTGCATGCAAGCATGCAAATCCAATGCAAACTTAACAACCATAGAGAGCTATCCAGTAATAGGTGGCTAGGGAGGAAAAATAGGGGCATAGTCTGGGATGAAAAAAATGGTCTGTAACTGTGTTGTGTCAGGCCTCATATAGTCCTGACTGTGAAAGGATATGCAAAGTGGGGGAAACGGAGTGATCAGCAAACCCATATAACCTTTAGTCAGTGTTATCTAGATTCCTCACAAGACTTGAGGTCAGTGTACTTTTCCCATGGGAAGTTCCAAAGAACATAGTGACTTCTTAAAAACATGTCTGGCTCTAAATTTCAAAATATGAAAATGTGAAACCCTATATTCCAGAAAGAGGAGGTGTAGTGTATGTTAACAATCTACAATTAGAACTGTAGAAATAATGCTGTTTGACACCACTTTAAGTGCTGTAGCTCCATCCTATGGAATCCTGGGATTTGTAGGCTTGCAAGGCATCACAGTGTAGATGCACCTGTAATGTTTATGGAAAGAGTTACACCATTTTGTACTTGTGAGTTTAGATACTGCAGTATGAACTGTCAAAGCTGTCTTTATCTCCTCTCCATATGCACACACACCAGAACAAGAAGCTATTCTTACAAGTCACCCATGCTTTAGGCATATGAAATCAACCAGTCATTCTCCAATTGCTTCAAGGGAAGTTCAGAGAAGAAACAGTAAGCATTGTCTCTCACCCTAAAGAGCATGCCTTTGAACAGACCTTTGTCTGTAGTTCTGCCATTCATCTTTTTCCTGCAGAAAGGAAGCCTGAGAACAAAACTTCCTTGAGTTTTGTCAGTACATTTTCCTCTTTTTCTCCCCCTTTATTACTCAATTTTCTCTTCAGAGAAAGAAAATGATTGATGCAGTCTTTCAAGGATATAGCTATGTATTTCTCAGTGCTGTGGATCTAAATCAAAAAGTACTCCATAAAGAAGGCATGCTAGAATCATAAGCAGGGCACCTTTTAATTATATATTTCAGAACTTACTTACTTACTTCCTCCCTTCTTTTTCTGCATCATACGAGGCTTCCAGCCTATGCTAGAAGCCGCACCAGAAAAAAGCCTCATGCGCCCCGGAAGAAGTAATGGGGTGCGTGCCTGCGGCATGCGTAGCACACCACACCGCAGGCACGAGCCCCATTACTTCTAATGGGGCTTGAGCTTATGCGTTTTTTCTTTTACATGGGGGGTATGGAACAGATCCCCCACTTAAGAGAAGGGCCCACTGTAGAAGTAAGATAAGTATGTCTATGCACAGAAAGCTTTCTGTAAAACCAAAGCATCGCAATGTTGTTTAAAAGCAGATGAAGATGAGCTGAAGTTGGACTCCTTGGTCTATTCACTGTTGCTCACCTGTTGTTACATCCCCATTCTGTTGGAAAGTCAGATAGTCTCTGCTTAAAAGATACCACAAATCATTTGGGGATGCTGTCACTTCTACCTTACATTTCTAAAGCTGATACTTGACTGTTACTCAGTTTTGCCATGTACAAATTTATCATCAGCTCTATTTTCCTATAGTTTTCTTTTTGACTCACAGTTTTGTGTTTTGTTTTTTTTTCATTTTCTCCTAGGACCATCACTTCTTCACTGAGTGCTAGTATTGCATTTTAGAAATCCATTACTGCAACAAAAGACTATAAAGAACTTTACATGTCGTGACTTCAATGGAGGTGGGGGAGAAAAACA
This sequence comes from Sceloporus undulatus, assembly GCF_019175285.1. Classification (NCBI taxonomy): domain Eukaryota; kingdom Metazoa; phylum Chordata; class Lepidosauria; order Squamata; family Phrynosomatidae; genus Sceloporus; species Sceloporus undulatus. The sequence goes on along the minus strand of NC_056525.1, from coordinate 154,316,953 downwards.
GAAAGGGAACTGGGAGAGGAATGTGCTTAGACCAGCAAAAGAAGCCAAAAACCTGTATCTACTAAAATAATTTATAGGTTCCCCATGCTATTTACTTCTAAAGCATTATTTTTGGGTAGGGTTCATTTGCGGGATTTTTGATCATTAGCATCCTTTTCAAATGCTTTTAAGTGTATATATGTAAAAAATAATGAAAAAGTAGCTCATGAGCAATATGTTGCCATTTCATCATTTTTAAAGTATTAAGGAAAAGGTAACTGCAAAAATGAACTCTAATATGCTACTTTGTTTCAAACCCTGCTCTCTTCCAATCATAACACATCATGGTATGAGAGAATAAGCCACATTTGAAACAACAAAAGAAGTGATATTTTTTACCGGACAGCTTTTTACAAACTCGGAAGCAGCTGAGTTGTCACGTTACCTAGCCGCTATCTCAATAATGAAGAGAAAGTTTCAATGAAACCCCATATCAAGGAAACATTGCTGTGCTCCATGTAGGGTTGAGGGTGGTGACAGGGAAGATCTGTGGATGGAGGAAAGATTAATAGACATATTGCATAGAAATGGAAGAAGGAATCACTTGGATTATCCAAGATTAGTTCTGCATGTTTACGGAAGAGAAATCTCAGGGAACAGAATAAGACAAGGACAGGGAAAATAGGCTGCATACTCCCCCCCCCACACACACACACACTTTAGTGTTTCTTGGCTCCCTCCAAGAAAACCATACAAGCCTCCTATGCCCTACCTAACAACAACAACAGCAAAAAATCCCAGCAATTTGCATCACCAAAATGATGCCAAGTGCTACAAAATACAGTCACTGTCCTCCTTCTACCCACCTGAGCTCCCCCCTGTCGGGGGAGATATCCAAAAAGACCAGGAATGAACCAAATGTGACATTAGCCTGAAACAGATGGGCCAAAAGCAGTGCCTCACCCCCTGTTATTGCCCCTGTTATTAATGGGTTTTCAGTGTGTGTGTTTTTTCCTCACATGCCATTTTTCTTTTCCACCATTATAGTTTCCACCAACTCATCGAGCTCATCCAAGGGCATGACACTCAGATTATGCACACACACACACCCGGATTGGGCCAAAGCTTCTCTGTGGCTGCCTAAGACAGCCTGGCTGCAAAAGCAGTGCAAAAAAGTGCTTCTTGTTGGTGGTCCATTGTGGACCATGTTGCAGAAACAACAGAATGCAGCAGAATGATACAATGGCTTCAAGCGGATGGGTGGCTTGAAGTGGCCTCTGGTAAGATGCCTTCAGAAACAACTGAATGCAGGAATACCAACATCTCTAATTTTTCTCCTGGTTGGTTTGTAACATCTTGCCTGATGAAGAAGCCAGTGGAGCTTCGAAAGCTTGCGACAAGTATATTGTGCATTTTGGTTAGCCAATAAAGGTATCACTGTTTGGCGGCTTTTTGTTTGAATTTGCTAAATGACCAAGATAGCTACCCCTGCATGTTTTCTGGATTGTGAGATGCCACGTTGTAGCTGCAACAGGGGAACCCTGAAGAGAGCCAGTAGACTGAGACCTTCAACCAAGGTAAGTCAATTCTTTTCTTGTTAAATTTGGACTGGATTAGCATGTTTTACCTCTAGACCTACAAAATTATTCCTGATACCAAAACAAATGGAGGCTTCTTGGGAAATCCATTGTCCCCTGCCTACAAAGAGACCTGTAGCCTAACAGGAATGGAGACAGATTGGATTGCAAGACTGAGGTCCTTGTTGAGATGCAAATGGACTGTAAATTCCCTGGATTTTGAAAATCTCCCACGTGGCCAGAAGGAAGAGGAGTCAGCCTGCAAAAGATGCCCTCCCCATATCATCTTAACTAAGGACAGTAACAACAGAATACAGGCATTTTACTAACATTTCTATTTTTTCTCCTGTTTGGTTTGTAACATCTTGGCCTGATGAAGAAGCCAGTGGAGCTTCAAAAACTTGCTACAAGTATATTGTGCATTTTGGTTGGCCAATAAAGTTATCACTGTTTGGTGGATTTTTGTTTGAATTTGCTAAATGGCCATTACAGCTACCCCTGCGTGTATTCAACAATGTTAGTGGTTAATTAGAGCTTCCACTTTTTCTCCCATGCAAACCTCCTCACAAAGTAGACAGGTACAACATCTTTCTCTGTACTTATTGAATATGGCAAATGCAGATCATGGAGAATTTTGTTTCAAACAGTTCATTTTTAAGAACTTGATAAAATTTGCAAATACCTTCATCTTTGGAATTCAAAGAGCATGCAATCAAAGAATGTTTCTTCTTAGGAGAAAGTGAACATGACAGATATGCAGTTATCACATGTGCTTACAAGACCTTTCTCATCCCATAGCACTACCATCACATCACATCAGCCACCACACTGTAACATAATGTAACACATAGCTAGACCAGAGTCAAAAGGCAAAAAAATATAGTGGGTCCTTAGTATCTATTAGGGTTTCGTTCCAGGATCCCCTGTGGAAACTAAAATCTGTGGATGTTCAAGTCCCATTATATACAGTAGGGTAGTAAATTGTGTTCTTTATATAAAATGGCAAAATAATGGCTTGCTTTTTGGATTTATTATTTTTTTAAAAAAATCAAGCCATGAGTATACTGAATCCATAGATATTGAATCTTTGGTTATGGAGGGCTGACTGCAATTGACATGCACACCAGATTCGAGTCACAGATGCGAATGCATTCAGAACACATTCAAGGCATGAAGCATTTTATCTATTTGGGTCTATTCACATCAGTTACTCACACTATCGATGATGTTGATCTTTTTATGCAAAAAAAAAAAAAAACCCTAGAAGGGCAGTTCCCTACTGTGAAAGAAAGGAACTGCCTAAAGTAGAACATGGTGAAGGGGAACACTAACAGCTCTGCAACCATTCCCCTTTCTTGGGTGCCCTACACACCCTAGTCTGTAATTTAGCTGATGTCCTCCGAGGTGTCAGAGCATACTATGTATTTGGCTGTGTTGGCATAAGATTTCTTTACCAGTACTGCTTGCATCTGAAAATAGAATGGGGGAGTGAACAGCATTTTGTTCAAACTCTCAGACAGCAAATGTGTCTTGAGCTAGGCTTGGAAACCATCACCACATCACATTTTATAGTACTTCCTTAGCAAGCAGCCATTTAGCAGCTTGTTGCCTGAAGAAAGCATTGTCCTTTCTAAAGCTTTTTGGACTGTGTATGGCATCTTATGTTTGGGTTTCATATCTTTTTCTTTGTTCGAGTTGATTTTATGTTTACCATTTCATTTTCATTGAAATTGGTCTCTTATCTTGGAAACCATTTGATTGCTTCAGATTGTGAGTCCCTAGAGTGCGGGATTATTAACATTGAAGAAAAAAATACTGCAAACTGCTCTGAACCTACAGGATACAGCAAGATATGAATCAAATAAATTCATATGGTTACAGCAACTACAATGTCATTTGTTTTATCACCTCTCTCTAAAAGAAAGGAAAGCTGAAAGATGTAAATTGGTATTGTGGATATTGCCAAGCTTTTGCTCATCATGGGCTTTGAGACACAAACAGATCTTGCAGAAAATAATATGAATGCACTGCACTTAGTAAAATACCATTTGGACTTTGTGCAAAAGTTCCAGAATTATTTGATGAACATGAAATGGGTACCAAGTTGGAAAAATGTTAAATCTCAAGCATACAAATATCTCTTGTCAAGTAATCAGAACAATTCAGTCTACAACCTGCCTACTCTGTTTTGTTTAAAAGATTTTGAGTTTATTAGCATTTTATAATTAATTCAACAAGGAAAAGGCTAATACATTTAAAAGTATTTTAACTTTGCAACTTTTATTAAATGTATACCATGTTGACTCAAACTCTAATATGTCAGAAAATAGTAAAGGACACACCCCTTCAAAGACACGTTATTTAGTCTAGTGATTCCTAAATTTGAATCCAAGGAAAGATTTTGTTGAATTTCAGTTTCCAGAAGTCTCATCCAGTACAAGCAATGGCTGAGGATCAAAAGATTGGGAACATGTTGATTTAGGCAATATAGATGTGGTTTGGTATCCTACGCCATAATTAGTTCCAGCTTCATCATTATATAGGAGCTAGATGAGTGTCAGCAGCAGAGTGGCGAAGTAATGCAGACAATTGACTTGGACTCAAGTTGAACTCAAGTTGCTTCAGTGACACAACTTGGACTTGACTCGGCAATAAATGATGCTCTGACTCAATTCAACTTGTGACTTCCATATTTTTAGTGATCACTAAAATGAATGATGCTGGCATCATTCATTTCAAGCAGCAAGCAAGACCTGCCCCCAAAGCATGGGGCATATTTCTAGGAGGGGAACAGCATACAGTATGTGTTAGGCAATGGGCTTGAGGTGAAAAGATCTAAAGCTTTTAAAAAGGTTTGGGATGTTCCTCCAATGTGCAGTGAAGACAGGCTCCCAAGCAGATCTCAACTCCCACCTGATGCCTATTGCTTCAAGCACTTGCTGTTCCCCTCTAAGAAATCCATCCCATCTCCTTTTTATGTTGTTATTAAAATTTAGCTCCCAAACTTTATTTGAAAATATTTTGCAAAGACTTGTGACCTGAAGATAAAGAAGTTTATCGCACTGGCCCTAAAACGGGCCCAGTGCATTCTAAACGTGTGCTCGTGCTTGTGCGCACTCAATGGGAATGTTACAGGTTCTGATGCGATAAAGTTCTTGGAGTAAAAAACCTGAATACATCAGTGGAGTGGTGGATCTAAGTGCTATTATTGAGTTTGTTCCATGGAACAAACTGGATTCCAGCATGGAATCTCTGGGCAACTGCAGCTGCCATTTCGTGTTACAAGTACCAACTTGGTAACCAATACTAACAGTAAAAAATTACATAATAGAAAGTCAACTTAAAGGTTATCTAGTCCAGTCCCAGCTCAGTGAAGAATCCCTCCATATCCATCCTGTACATCTCCCACGCAGGGTTACAGAATGAGCAAGACTGCTCAGAGAAAGAGGGAAAATTTTGATGTCTAGAGTATAAAGAAGCTTCTTTGTGATTAACTGTTTCTTAAAGTTTCCTTGTGAGGGAAGAGAAAATTGTTCGAGTGAGTGTAAGATCCTACTGAGAGAACAAAGGAAACAAAATAAAAAGATGAGGTCACTAAAAAAACAAAAACCTCCCATGAGAAAAAAATGTTTTTAAAGCATAAAGCAAGCTAAATTTATGGTTCTTATTGCCCAAGAATAAGCAGATCGCACACTGGACACTCCAGAAAGATAACAAAAAATGGTTGGGGAAATATTAATAATTTTGAAGGAAGAAAATAGAAGTAGCAAGAGACAAGAGATAACCCCGGTCTTAACAACAGAAAAAGGAGCTGTGAGAAGAGGCAGGATATTACGATCCTAACCTTTGCTATGCAGGATTCCCAGCCTGCTTCTGAAGGATGAGATAATAAAATATCTGAAGAAATATGAACAGGGTTTCATAAAGAGTAAATCTTGTGTGAGAAATCTAACACAATTTTAGATGAGATACTGCTGATATTAAGTTGTGGGCCAACACACATGCTCAGATGTAATTTCACCCATTTCTGTAGAGCCACCACTAAGCAATTTCCAGTATTTCTAATATTTTAAGCTAGTTTGAAAAATGGAATTTCTTAAACAACCAACATGCTAATATGTGACCTGTTACATTCAATTAAAGCCAGTTTTTCAGCATGCCTCTCCATTGCCTATTCAGTTGGAGAGACCACTACTCATTGGTCTAAATCTGATTATTAACCCCAACTAAAGCAGACTAATTGAATATTATGGTTGTTGTTGCTGTTTCAATGGGATGTTCAGCACAACAAGGCCCATGGAGTTCTTTAGGAAGGAAGATAAAATTTCATAATGCTCTAAATACAGGCTACCTCCAAAACAAAACCCTCATTTTGAATTCCTTTTTATCTATTTGTCTCTAAAACAAAAACCCAGTAAAATGTGAGCTAGACAATGGAACTATTGGAGGGGTGGGTGGGTGGGTTTGTAGTTGGTTGACAGACTGAACCCAAAGAGTGTTCATGAATGGCTCCTCTTCATTCTGGAGAGAAATGACTAGCAGGGCACCAGAGGGTTCTGTCCTGGGCCCAGTGCTATACAACATTTTTTATCAATGAATTGGATGATGGAATAGGGGGTATGCTTATCAAATTTGCAGATGACACCAAATTATGGGGGGAAGCTAATACCCCCAGTGGACAAGATTAGAATTCAAAATGATTTTTAACAGATTAGACAGCTGGGCCAAAATGAACAAAGTTAATTCCAACGGGGAGGAATGTAGGATACTACACTTGGGCAGTAAAAATAAAATACACAGATACAGGATAGGTGACACCTGACTTGACAGCAGAACTTTCAAAAAGGATCCAGAATTCTTAGTAAACTACGAGCTAAACATGAACCAACAATGTGATGTAGCAGCTAAAAAAAACCAATAAAAGAGCAGGGAAGTAATAGTACCACTCTGTTCTGATTTGCTAAGACCTGGCATACTATGTACATTTCTAGGCACCACCATTCACAAAGGATATTGAGAAGCTGGAACATGCCTCATATTAAGCTTCATATTGAGGCTGTAGCAAAATCATGTCAATTTTTCCTTTGTAGCACCACTAAAAGTGTAGTATCCTTTCCTTTCTCCCTCCTCCACCAAGACTTCAATCCATGCTTTAGTTGTGAATTCAAAGCCTTTCATGGCTGACATCCATGGATTTTTGTGGGTTTTTCAGGCTATGTGACCATGTTCTGGAAGAGTTTATTTTTGACGTTTCCTGAACACCTTGATCAAGAACTCCAATTCAACCAACCACATGCCAAATTTTATGCAAATCTGAGGCTCTCCCACCAAGACTGTATGGACTTCACAAGATCCACAAGGATTCCATTCCACTCCAACTCTTAATGAGTGCTACTGGATCCCCCACATATGACTTGGCCAAGTTTCTGGACACAAAATTACAAACCCACATAGGGCAATCCCCGCCCCCGCTCCCCCCGCCCCCAGCATTACATCAAGGACTCAGCTCACTTCATAGAAAAAAATCAACAACCTCAAACTCAAACCTGGAGACATACTACTCAGCTTTGATGTGGTCTCCTTGTTCACCAAAGTCCCCATAATGGACACTATGGCACTCATCAAATAAATATATATTCTGGAAGACATCACAGCCCTGTTTGAATATTGCCTCACCATAAGCTACTTCCAGTGGGATAATGGATTCTCTGAGCAGAAAGATGGGGTGACCATGGGAAGCCCTCTGAGCCCATGATAGGAAATTTTTACTGTTACAGAACACTTTGCAAAGCAAGCCTTGGAAGTGGCACCAAAAAAATCTCACAACATGGTTCCAATATGTGAATGGCATTTTCATCATTTGGAGCCATGCAGAAGAAGTTCTGACCGTCTTTCTGAACCATTTGAACAACATCCACCCTAACATCCAATTGACAATGGAAAAAGGAAAGGAAGGAGCATTGCCATTCTTGAATGTCCTGGTCATCTGCAAACCAAACCCACATTTGGGCCACGCAGTATACAGAAAACCTACACATACGGACAGATACCTACACAATAACTCCAACCATCACCCAGGACAAACAGAAGCACAATGGAAAACACTGGTAGGCTCTGCAAAAAGGATCTGTGAACCCCACTTCCTGGAAGATGAATTGAAGCACCTACACTGGGTTCTACAGGCTAATGGCTACTCCAGCTCAGACATCAGAAGGGCTACCAGACCCAGAAAAATCCATAGAAGTGAAGACAAACAACCTGCCAAAGAGAAAGTATTTTTACCACAGATCAAAGGAGCGACAGACAGAATAAGGAAATTGGTGAGGAAACACAACCTTCAAATGATCTACTAACCAACCTAGAAAATCCAGCAAATGCTGTGCTCAGTGAAGGAGAGACCCTCTCATGGCTGTAGGAGTTTACCGCATACTGTGTAGCTGTGGGCAAGTCTAAATGGGGACCACCAAATACAGTGTTCAGACACAAATCAAGGAACACAAGAGACACTGCAGACTGGGTCAGCCAGAAAAATTAGCAGTAGTAGAACATGTTATAAACCTGGGCATAAAATGCTTTTTGAAAACACTGAAATGTGGACCATGCCAACAGCCATCAGGTCAGAACGCATAGGGATGCCACTGAAATTCACAAACATCTAGACAACTTCAACTGGAAAGAAGAAATTCTGAAAGTAAACAAAGGCCTTGTGCCACTCAGAGCTGAACAGGATCACGGCTAACCACATTGTTCTATTTGGAACAAACTATACTGAAGTTTGGCTACCCATCCTGAAAAACACCAAAATCGAGACCTAGTAAGTGCAAATGAAAACCACCCAGGGTCAGGGGGTTTCTCAGAAGACAATGGGCCACTAATTAAATAGACACTCTGAAGTCTTGCCATTCAACAACAGACCAACACAGAGATCAACATGTGAATCACTTCCTGTCAACCAAGGATCACACAGTATATATACCCCACTCACTTCCATGCTAGTATTCTCTGAAGATGATAGACACAGATGCTAGCAAAACATCAGGAATACATTCTTCCAACCACATAGCCCAAAAAACCCTACCAAAAATCATGCTTTAGTTATTTCCTATCTCTGTTACTGCAGTCTTCTATTGACTGTTCTTCCATTATCTCATCTTAGTTCTTTGGTTTACATTCTTCATTCTGCTGCTAAGATTATTTTTTGACCCATCATTTGATCTTGTTAACCTGCTCTAGAAATCACTGGCTACCTGTTCCATGTAAGAGTCAATATAAACTGCTTGTTCTGACATTCAACGCTCTGCATAACCTAGCTCCTCCTTATCTTGCAGCTCATTCTTACTACCGTGTTAGAAAACTGTGCTCTGGGAATAGTGGGCTCCTCACACAGCCAAGTGTTTTCACCTCTTTGTCTCAGTTTTGTCTTTTTTTTCTCCTGCCTCCCCTTATTCCTGGAATTGCCTCCCTGTAAACTTGCAGGCTGCTTCTTCCCTCATTGTTTTTAAATCCAAATTCAAAACTTTCTTGTTTTCTAAATCTTGTGGAATTTTGGATTAATGTTTTATAACTTTAACCATATTTAATTTGTACTGCCTATTTTGTTTTTATTTTGCATTGTGTATGTTGGGGGAGGGGTTCATTGCATTTTAATATTGTATTTTAATATTGTACATTACTGGACAGTTATAAATGTTTAATAACTGCAAATCTCCTGCCAACTGATAGTGACCCCATTAATTTGTCTTAGGGTTTTGCCAGTTCCTTCTTCTGTTTCCTCTCTCCAGATCACTGGCCAGGCTAAAAGGATAACAAAATGTACAATGTGGAGCTACCCCTTTGCACAGTTCATTGCTACATGTTGTAGAGAAGAAGAGGAATTAGATACATGTCTCAGCAGCAGATTCATTTTTAGTGTCAGCCCATTTATTCTGGGTAAATAAGATTAGAATTGCGTTCTGTGGTCAGAGGTGAACAACTTGTGGCCTTTCATATGTTGTTGGACTTCATTTCTCATCAGCCCTAGCCAGTGGAGAAAATGGTGAATTTGGACAAGATTATCTTTGCAAGGAATTTGTTGTGTTATTCAGTACAAGCCCCCACAGAAATCCATACCATTAACAGTGATTTTGTGGTTTCATACCTTTCAACATTTTACAAATGAAAATCAGGACACATGTGGCCAAGTGATGTCAATGCATGCACCCTAAGAGGCCAGAAGCTGCACTCCTTAGGACTGGAGCATGGCTTTGACGTGGCTTCCGGCCTCTTAGGATGCATCATTTAAACAGCATACCTCCAAAGTGACCCAAAGCAGCTTTAATTTGGCCTGTCTGTATGGGCCCATGGTTAGCCATGATCCTGTGCATCTCTGTGTTTTTTGTTTTAAACAAAAGGGAAAAGAAAGACTTCTCAAACCACATACAGCTAAGGTTACTCCCCCCCCCCCCCCCCCCCCCCCCCGCCCCGGATCATTCTTCATTGCACCAAAAAGGTATTACATTTGGTGGTACATTGCTTCAGAAAAGGAACAGATAATGCCATTATTTCCAAAATAAGAGTGAAAATTACTGTCAGTTGGGATCCAATAATCTTGGACAGGGGGTGGGAGCACCAGTTATCTATACGTACTACAATTCCATGATTCTTCTGAGGATAACATTTTTTTCAAACTTCAGTTTAAAATAGTTATGAATTGAAAGAAGCACAAAAACCTGTTTTCTCTTCATTGTATATATTTCTATTGTTATTTAAATAAGTAATAATGTAATGCAAAACTTCAGCCGTTAATTAGGACAATTATATTTGAATGTCAAATGTACCATCTGCAGTTTCCTAATTAAAGTTATCCAGAGAATTACTAGCAAACATCTCCAGCATCTTTGTGCTTATACAGCAATTTTACTAAACTTTATTTGAAAATGTTTCTAATGTTGATCATGAATGGGAGGTGAGGGAGCTGTTAACATACATAAACCCTAATTGTCAATGAAATTGGTTCATTTTTATTTTTAATCATTACTATATGTTACTGTGGCGTCAGCAGGAGGGAGGTGAGAAACAATAGCACTTGTGTGGTGGCTGAATTCTGCCCCAAAAATAATTTCAGTTCATGTTAATATACACTGGGAAAGTCATTCCGAATAAATTGATTTTTTTTTAGTTTGATGGTAAATAGAATTACATTTCTACGCCTACTAATTCCAGAACCTCTATTAAAAACTCCATGCATTTCCTGCTTTCCAGTTCCAAAGTCCTTTTAATAAGCTTTTTAATTTCATGCTGTCCATAATTATTTTCACATTTCTGTTTTTTTTTAGATTGATTTATAAGATATTTTTTGTACTCCCTGATTGACAATGAGTTGCTGATTTACCAAGGGCTAGTTTGATTTAGTTTAGTTGGAACATATTTAGAAACCAAAAACAATGATCACAGAAGTTCTACATGAATTCATCCTATATGCCAAGGAAATCAAAATAGTCAATGATTTCCCATAGCTTGGATCAAACATTGATCTGAATGAACACTACAGTCAAGAAATCAGAAGACTAGAAATGGGAAGGGCAGCTATGAAAGAACGAAATAAGATCCCAACGTGCAAAGATTTGACACTGAATACAAAAATTAGAATCGTCCAAGCCATGGTATTCCCAATCACCAAGTACAGATGTGAGAGCTGGATAGTGAAGAAAGCAGGTAGAAAGAAAATAAACTAATTTGAGATGTAATGCTGAAGAAGAATGCTGAGGAGAGTACGAATGGCCAAAATGGCAAACAAATGGATCTTAGAACAGATCCAGCCTGAACTCCCTTTGAAAGCCAAGATGATAAGGCCGTCATACTTTGGCCATAACATGAGAAGGCATGATTAGGAAAAAAAATATTGAAAGGTAGAAGGCAGTAAAAAGAGAGGAAGACCTCATGCCAGATGGTTAGATTCAGTTGTAGCTTGCAGGAACTGAGCAGAGCAGTTGAACATAGGGAGACTTTGAAATATCTCATCCACAGGGGTCTTGTGAGTCAATATCAACTCAAAGGCAGTTAACAACAACAATTTGATCTATGACCCTTTTAGTTTCTTTCTCTGGAGGCTTAAAGAGTGCATGTGCCCTGCCAGCAGGGAGTCCAAAAATGCAGCTGAACATATGGTGGACTTTAACAGGCAGACAAACATCTCCACCAAACATTTCATTGTTTATTGGCTCTACAGAATCCACACTAGGATCTGCATTCTTCCATATTCTACAGGCATACATATTTCATATGCTTAATTCTTCTTTTAAAAAAGTAATTATTATATGTCAGTATATGTGTGAAGGTGTGAGGAAAGGCTGAATGAACTGTGTATTTTTACCCTGGAAAATACATTATTAATATGACAGTAAACTACTTTACAGAGATGCAGTGGCTTAGTGGTTAAGATACCAGTTCTGATGATCGGAAGATCAGAAGACTGGCAGTTCAAGATCTGAGTGCTGCATGATGGGGTAAGCTCCTGTCACTATTCCCAGCTTCTGCCAACCTAGTAGTTCGATAGCATGCAAATGCAAGTAAATAAATAGGCACCATTTAAGTGGGAAGGTTCGGTGTGGTTATACTAGCCACATGACCACCAGAGCAGTCCTCAGACAACACTGGCCCTTCGGCTTAGAAATGGATATGGACACCACCCCCTACAGTCGGTTATGACTAGACATTCATGTCAAGGGACTACATTTACCTTTACCTTAAACTATTTTAAGCTGCCCTGGATTCTATATTGGATGAAAAATAGGAAAATGATTGACTGTTTGATAGCAATCTTCAAATATATGGAGGGCCATAAACAGTGGGCAAATTTCTTCTCTGCTGTTCCAGAAAGTATTCTTGAACAGAAGGTTTCAATTAAAGACAGGGACATTGGGCTAAATCTTATTAAGAACTTCTTGACAGTAAAAGCTGTTCAACACAAAACAAAGAGCCCAGAAAAGCAGACTGGCTTTGCTTGAGCTTTTCAAGCACAGGATCAGTGGTCACTTATCAGAAATCCTGTAGCAGATGATTTCTTGCATTGGCAGGGTGTTGAATGACTCATTTGTTCTTTGTTACGAAGACATGTGCATGTATGTGTATGAGAGAGAACGAGATGGAGGGAGATGCACATGTCTGTTCTAGGGAAGCTTAGGAACTTCAGTGGCTTCACACACGGCCACTAAGTGGCAGCCTGCAGCCACCTCCATCTTTGCCAGATTGGGGCAGTGGCAACTGCACACCTCAGCCCCAATCTGGCCTTTCCAGGGTGCAAAAACGAGTTGAAAAAGCCGTTCCTCTTTGTGCTCTGGAAAGGGCATGATAGCCACAGCGCTGCAGCTTTAAGGCACTTATTTGGTGCTGTGTCATGTGGATGCAGTGCCATAGGAGCACTGTGATGCTGCATGCCATATGAAGTGTTGTGCGGCGCCATGCTGCCCTGGAGGTGGAGTCAGTGTGCATCATGTGGATGCCACATCCCGAATCTGCCCCCAGGCTGGCCTTAATGGCTGGGGTACACAGCCCCTGTATCTTCATTTGAATTTTGGTACAAACTGACCTCATCCACTCAACTCTCAAGTCATAATGTAGTCTTCCATTAGCTTCTACATGTCTAGTATGTTCTGACACAAAACTTTGTCTCAGAGAATAATCTATATGTACTGGGGGGGGAGGGGGACCTCCAAAAAGTCCTAGTAAGAGATCACATACAGGTGTCCCACTTTTCAGAAACTATACTGGCAGAGAATATGCTCCGGCAAGTTCTGCCATGTTCATAAGGCTTCATGTATTGCCAGGGAGATGGACTATTTCTACCAGACTTGTTTGTTATGGAGAGATTCATCACTACCACCAGAAAAATGTTCAATGAGTGGTAAACTAACTAAAGATAAAATCTGCATTACGGAAGGGGTTACTTACATTGATTAAATCATTTATGTTCAAGGTATTTAGAGTATTTTGAAGGATAAATATGTTTAGTTATGTATTTTTAGAAAAAAAGTTGAAGAGTGTATATTTTAAGAGACAACATGTTTACAAATATATATAAAAACAGGAATTTCCTCTTCAGCAGGAAGATGCATGAATAAATATAGAAAAGGGGTAAGATGTATCATTTCAAAAGTTGATATAAATCAGCACTACATAAATTTATCAGTTCCTTATCTGTACACATGCCCAAAGATTTGAATCGCTTTTGCATGATATAATTTAGGCCTAACTGCCAGTTCTACAGTAAATCTATGCAATCCCATAACTATATAAATTTTAAGGAAGTAATCCTTTAAAAAAAATTGAAATACCTGCTTGTATTTATTATTTTACAATGCTTTAAAAATACAGACTGTGAGGTCTAAGGATAACTTTTATTTTTTGTTCTTAACCTTTTACAGATACTATGGCGGGGTACAGACCACCGCTTTGCGGCGGTCTGCCGCCGCCGCCAGTAGGTCCGCGGGGGAGCCGGAGCCTTCAGACGGCCCGACTCCCGTGCGGACCGAAAAAAGAAGCTCCAGGGGCGCGCTCGCTACGTCACAAGCGGCGCGACACGTCTGGACGCTGTGCGTCCAGTACGTAAAGATGGCGGCGCCCGTATGAACAGGGTGCCGCCATCTTGTACGTATTCAATACGTACTAGGGTTAGGGGGGTGCGGAAGCACCGCCCCTTCCTAACCCTAGTACGTATTGATGACGTACTATTTGGCGGTCTGTAAACCGCCTATATATCCAAAGAGCTAGTATACTTAGGATATTGCTCTACAAACTGAAAAGATGGTATCCATTATCCATGAGTACAAAGGAGCCTGATGATGTGCTATCTCTCTCAGGGAAATTGTATGGATAAAATGCATGGCTGCCACCATGATTCATGAGACAGGACTGTTATTTTGTTGTCTGTGAAATAATTTGGGAGCCTACTTGACACACTTGAGTGTGGATTGCTATGTGATCTCATGTCTAATCTTTATATTTTTGCAGGATATTTGGATCTGGAGAACATGCTTTGGAGTTGAAAGCAATCATATTCTTTCCTCCAAACTTAGTTTCATAAAAAGTGAAAGAACTGAACACAAAACTGATTAAGCAAAATTTAAAACAGCAGCAAATATTATATGAGGGGTGCAGAGTAACAATCTAACTTAAGAGAACAACACCCATGCCACTACAGCTTTATAAATGCCTTGAAAGAATCAGTAATATGTAATGACAGAATCAGGCATGTGTAATGATAATTTTGAGATTATCACTATCAATTAAATTTAAGACAACAACAGACTACAATGCAGTTCTGCACATGATGGTGCTTTTTGCATCCTGTTAAACACTATGGAATTTACCATATACACTCAACTATAAGTCAACCTCATGTATAAGTCAAGGGCAGGTTGTAGCGCCAAACTTATGAATTTTTATGTGACCCATGGATAAGTGGAGGGTAAAATTTAGGTGCATGTAACAAAAGAGGTAAAGGATCGTGCAATGAAAATGGATACCAAAGTACTTACAAAATTCCAGCAGGTATAACTGTTTGTGCTCATCTTAAAGGCTGGATGGATGAGAAGGGAACTATGATAAATGGTGGGTTTGCAATGTTTGGAAGAGGTGACCAGACAATGGCAAGGCTAAGAAAATGCACACATGTCAAAAAGGATGAAAAGGTAAAGCACAGAAAATGGCAATTACATAAGTAATTATTATAGCCTTTAACTTTGGTGTAGTAACTTTGCCTCAGTAACTTTGCCTCATTTTCACCCAGAAAAGCTGACAAACATACACACATGTCTTATTCAAGTCCTTCAAAACCCAATTCCTCTTGGTGTCCTTTAGAGGGAAGTGGCAGTGGGCATTTTCTTGCCCAGATGTTCAAAAAGGTCAGAAGTGGTGCCCTAGAAGAATGTTGATGGGTTTTAGTGCTTCCTTTAAGTGCTTTTGGGATGGACTAAACTCTCACTTTTCAACATTCAGAGAAAGGGATGGTCCTTTTTAATATAAGAATTAAAAGTACATTACTTATATTGACCCATGGATAAGTTGACCCAGGCTTTTTGGGTCAATTTTATGACTAAAATTTCTAGGCTTATAAAAGAGCATATACAGTAAGTAACCAAACTGTGCACAGTATCCCAGTCCATATAAATACTGCTTGCTGATTTGTTTTAGTACAGCTGTTGATTGGAATTTAGCTTCATCAGATCAATATATATATATATCCATGTTTGGCAAATTATCAGGCATGGCAACATTGCTTCTTATCTGGCAAACTTACTGCATGGAGAACTTGTAGCACTGCCTGTTTGTCACTAGAATTAATGCAGAACCTTTGTGATCATCACTCTCTATCACATGACCAATGGTACACAGCAAAGAACTTGATTTTATCATTAAGCACTTCAGCAACAACATACAACCGTGAACAAAATAAATGATGTTGGGCAAGGATAGATAGACTTTGCTGTCAGCTGAGAATGAATTATATTTGGTAACTCTGAGCAATAAACATTTTTCTGCATGGAAAGCACAGTAGTAATGCAAAAAGATAGATACTGTTATTTATTAAAGGATTGGGCAGCTTTCTTGTAATGAAAGAAATCATACAGCGTAGTTCAGTATATAATTATCTGTTCTAACAATGAATGAGGAAGGGACGCCTGCTTCTGAATCTTGATTGTGTGAATATCTTGAATATATATCACAAATTCTTTACAGTTTTTGATTTCATTGGTGCAGGTAATCCCTCCACCAATGCAGGCTGCAAATATTTCAAGCTGTCGTTGTTTTCAGAGTTCCTTTGTGGCCAATTCATCACCTGATAACTAATTTTCTGAAGATGAGCATATTTGTATTTAGCAAGGCTGGTCCTTCGAAGGAAGACTATATATAATCTTTATTTTGTTTAAAAAAATATCCCCTTTTCTAAAGAAATTGTAAAACATTTCATCTTTTTTCCTTCATGTGTATTGTGCAGTATTCTGTCTGTCTGTCCATCTATTTATTGTTGTATACAGATATACAGTGTTGCTGTTAATGGTCATCAATTTTGACAGTTATGGTGACCCTATGAATGAGACACCTACAAGTCACCCTGTCATCAACAGCCATGCTCAAGTCTTGCAAAAACAGCCATGCTTCCTTGATTGAGTCTATCCATCTGCTGTGTGGTCCTTTTCTTTTCCTACCTCCTTCTACCATGCCATGCATTATTGTCTTTTCTATAGAGTATTGTCTTTTCCTGATATGTACAAGAGTTCAAGCTTGTTTTGCTTCAGGGACCATTTATTTTGGCTTTTTAACAGTCTATGGTATCCACAGAAGTCTCTTCCAGTACCACAATTGATATGAGCTGATTTTTTCCCCTCTCTGGTTTCTTCACTATCCAGCTTTCACAATCATACTTAGAAACTGGAAATATGATATGGACAGTCTTGACTTTGGCATTCAATGTGAAATTTGAGGATCTTTTCCAGTTTCTTCACAGCTGCCCTTCCAAGTCCTAGTCTTCCTCTGATTTCTTGACTTCATTCTCTGTTGTGATTAATGACTGAGTTAATGTATAGAGAATCTTTAACTATCTCAATGTCTTCATTGTCTGCTTTCATTTTATGTAAGTCACCTTTGGTCATTTCTTTTTGTTTTGTTTTCTTAATGTTCAACTGTCAATCTGCCTTTCTTCTTTGGCTTTCTTCAGTAGCTGTCCCAAATCTTTGCTGTTTTCTACTGGTAGCATGATGCATATCTTAAATTGTTGATGTTCCTTCCACCAATTTTTACACATTCTTTCTCAGACTCAAATCCAGCTTTGTGTATGATATGTTCAGTGTACAAGTGAAACATGGTAGTAAAATGCAGCCTTGCTTGGCCACCTTGCCAATTGGATAAGTGTTATGCTCTTCCATATTCTGTCCTAACTGTAGCGTCTTGTTTTCAGTACAGAACAATAAAATGTTATGGTATGCCACAGTTTTTCATGACCTACTCAATCAAAGGCTTTACTATAATCTATAATGCACTGGCTGATTTTCTTCTGAAATTATTTTATGTGTTCCATTATTCAACATATATCTGCAGTATGATCCCCCATTCCTCTCTCTCTTCTTAACTCTGCTTGGACATTTGGAATTTTTCACTTCATATACAGTAGAAATCTTTGTTGTAGAATTTTAAACATCACCTTGCTTGCATGGGAGATTAATGTAATGGTGCTGTGGTTATTGTAATGCCTGGTGTCCCCTTTCATGGGGATTGTAATATATATTGTTTCCAATCTGTGGGCCATTCTTTTCTTTTCCCCATATTTGTTGATAGATTTTAATTAGAATTTGAGTGGATTTTCCCTTGGTTGTTTGAAATTTGCTCACTTACTTTGTATTAGTTGCATTTATTTGTCACATTTCCTACAATGAGCTCGCAGGAGTGAACACTGATCTTCTGCTTCTCTTTGTTCACAAAACTGAGAGGGAGGAGTAGCTATGAGAGAATTCCAGTTCTACTGGAATTGCATCTGTTGCTGGTGATTTATCTTTCACAAGTGCTCTGAGTACAGTTTCCACTTCACTTTCTACAATTGTGGGTTCATCTTCAAATGCTTCTTCTTTAAACGAATCTGTCATAATTTCATCTCTTTTATATAGCTCTTCCATGTATTATATCCAAAATATTCATTATGCAGTGTATTTCCTCACTGGTCACAGAGCAGCTTCACTCTTGGTTAAAATTTCACTTTGAATTTTTGGATCTTGTGGAAGATGTCTCTTCTTCTTCCTTTTGTTTGTTGGGGTCTCCTGTTTCTTCACAATGATTGTTATATTAGTTCTTTTTGTTGCTGCAGATAAGTCCTTGAACAGTTGTGTTTAGGGTTCTGAACCTAACTATGGCCCGTTACAGACAGGCCTCTAAGTACGTGCTGAGCATGTACTAGGGTTAGGAAGCAGCGGCGCTTCCACACACCCCCAACCCTAGTACGTGCTTAGCACATACAAAATGGCGGCGGCCGTTTCACACGGCCACCGCCATGACTACATCATGACCGCGACGCCTCCAAACGAGGTGGCGCAGTTGTGACGTAGTGGGGCCACGTGAGGGCGCCTAGTGCGCCCTTTCCATGGCCCTGGAAGGAGCTCCGTTTCGGAGCTCCTTCCAAGTTTGTGTCGCTGGGCGCAGCCTTTAGATGGCTGCGCCAGCGACGCAGAGGAGAAAGGGGCCAAGCAGCCCCTTTCTCCTCTTCTCCGCCATCGCCGGGTGTCCTTGGGACTTGAAGCCCCAAGGACACCCCTTTCCAGGCCGCGAGGAAGCGGCCTTTTGCCACTTCCCCGCGGCCTGGAAAGTGGTGGATCAGGGCCTCGGAGGCTGCTGGTCTGGCAGCTGAGGCCCCGATACAGTGGGGAAAGGAGCGGGTGCAGGCCGCCCCAAACAGGCGGTCTGTAACCCGCCTATGTCAACTTTTGCTTTTCCTTCCCTGTCTTAAGCTGTTTGAAGAGCTTCGTTGATTATCCAATGAGGCTTTTCTCTTTGAATTCTTGGATCTTGTGAAAGAGGTCTCCCCTCACTGGGGGGGGGGGGGGGTAGAAATTTTGTCTTTTTGTATTCTTCCCTCACAATGTCTATTGCTTCAGTCCAAAGTTCTTCTGGTTCCTGGTCAATTATGCCTAATAATGCAAATTTATTTTTTACATTATCGTTAAATTCTAAGGGGATGTTCTTCATGTTGGTACAGTTATTGATTTAGGATGATTATAGATCACCTGATCTCTAATCCTTTAATGGAAGATGACAGAATTGGGAACTGGAACATTCTGCATTAGAAGCATGTGTTCTACCTTTGCCCTCTCTCCAAGGAAATTTGCTCACTTATTTAGTATTAGTTGCATTTATTTGTCACCTTTCCTACAATGAGCTCGCAGAAGTGAACACTGCTCTTCTGCTTTTCTATTTTCACAAAACTGAGAGGGAGATGTAGCTATGAGAGAATAACTGTCCCAAGTTCACCCAGTATGTTTCATGGATCATTGGGGATTAGAACTCAGTCCAGTACAAACAACTATGCCACACCAGTTATCTGTGCAATACAGAACTATGCTGGTAAATCAACTCAGACATGTGGATATTGTATCATGCCACCATGCTTAGAAGAGCTGATGCTTTAAAAGTGCTCCACCACATACTTTGAATGCTTACTGCCAAGTATGGTTCATGGTCCAGTGCATCTTGGAGGCCATGGTTGATATTAGTTGTGAATATCTGGTAATTCAGAGGAAGAAGCAGTAGGCATAGCTTTCAGCAAGGAGAAAGCAAGGAGAGAGTCTCGAAGCCACAGAAAACATGCAAGGGAAAATTGTTAATGGAAGCAGTAAGCAAGCTGCACTGTGGTACTTCGAAAGGAATTGACTGGGATAGTGGGAGAAGGTGTCAGTTTGGGAAAAGCTGAAGGCTGACATACGTATACAGCAATTGCATTTTTTTGTATTTTATTTCAATAATTGTTTATGTAAGGTACCACGAAGAGCAATTGCTGGTTTGGAAGACTTGTGTACAGCTTCAAACTTTATAATTTAAAGTACTTGTTTCTAAAATATATAGATGACTGCTAGACACTTTTTTTTGCTAGACTTTGGCCCAAGACCCTGGAGAACCCTTCTAGTCAGAGTAGACTATATTGGATTGATCAAAGACAGCCTTTCTTTCTCCCAAAATGGCTCCAAACCACCAGTGAGCTTTGGGAACCAGACCTCCCATTTTTAAAGTATATTCCCATTCAAATACAATCTCTTCAAGTATATTCTATGACACACGATTCATTTGGAGACACGGCACTAGGGTTAAATGCTACCTGGAGCTTTTTGTGCTTGTAGCAGAAAGCAGTTCATCATCTTGGTAGGTACCAAGGAATGCAGCCTAGCAGAGGTATAGTTGGCTTGCTCCAGCAATGCAGATGGCCTTTTATAAATGAACTGCAAAATGAACATCCTGAGCCCATTCATCTTTGTTGGCACATGAGATATGACTTGCTAAATGTCACTTCCCTTAAAACATTATAGTAAAAGATTAACTGGGAAAAGTAATTTATGAGGTGGTTTAGCATGAAATATGTCTTGTGTACAAGTGCAAGGGGGCGGGGGGGCTAGCCTCATCTTGCAACAGATGATGCACTTGTGTTCTCAGTTTGATGTCAGTTTTGTCAATTGGATCTGAAAGATCTGCAGTTAAAAATACAACAAACTCTATAGCCATTTCTCTTACAAAAGCTAACAATGTGAATAAGTCTATTTCCTTGAAGGAAACTTAGAACTCTATAGCTGTGATCCTGGAGTGATCTATCATTCTTACTGTTATTGTCAAAACAAAAGCTAAATCATAAAGCTGTGTCTGGATTGGGTCAATGTAAGGCACAGTCTTCAATGTGTGATTTTATACTAAAATACCAGGGTTTTGTGGCATAATGACATCTATAAAATCTGACTTTCTCCAACTCTGCAAATATTTTCCTACAGCAAGCAAGGGAATGTTTAGTCCTCTAGAAGTTCAAAACTGCAACTCCCATAATCTCTCACCATTTCCGATGCTGGTTAGGTTGATGGGTGCTTCAACCCAACAACATAGGGGAAGTCAATATTTCCACTTGAATAGGGTTACAGAGCCTATGTTGGATGGGGCTCCAATCTCCCTGAAATCTCAGACTCAAGCTTGGGTGTTCTCCTAGATTCAGAGCTGAGTCTGGATGCCCATGTTTCAACTTTGAACTTTATTGCACAACAGGACCCCTCTCAGAACGGAACGGATCAAGAGAGGGATGGATTTTACCACACACACAGGTCCCTCACTTGTTCCATTCCATTCTCCATCCGTTCCCCATCTGTTTCAGTTTTCAAAAATCACCCCCTCTGGGGACTGATTGGGAGCAGAAGAGAGAGGAACTGAACGAGTGAGAGACTTGTGTGTGCGGTAAAATGCTTCCCCCACTCGTTCCAATCCCTGCCAGGCTCCTTTTGGACCATTCTCCGTCCATGCTGGAGCCCTGTGCGATAAAGTTCTTTGTCCAGGAGTGCGTATACACAGTTAAATGGTGCAATTTGCACTGTTAAATAGTGTGCCAGCTGTGCCTGTTCCTTGAGAAGACAGATATGGCTACAGTGACACATGCCTTGATTACCTCCCATTTGAACTGTAGCATGCTGTACTTGGGGCTGCCTTTGGAAACTGCAGGGAAATTTTGGTGGGTCCAAAATGCAATGGCCAGGCTATTGATTGGGATTGGGCACAAAAATCATATGACTTCGATGCTGGAACAGGTACACTGGCCAGTCCATTTCTAGGCATCCCTCTACCATCACAAGCAAGGTTCGTGGGGAAGTGAGAGAGGGCCTTCTCAGTGGTTGCCCTTAGACTCTGGAATTCCCTTCCCAGGGAGGCCAGAATGGCTCCCTCCTTTTGGCCTTCCCCAAGTAGGCTAAGACTTACCTGTTCAAACAGGCTTTTAAAATGAAAGATTGGTAAAGGACTGGCTTGGAATGTTGTTTCATTTTAAAATGTTTTACACAGTTTTATTTTTAATGTATTTTATTCTTTTAATAGCTATCTATTTTAACATTGTAATAATTTAATTCCTTGTTAATGCACCTCTTGTGGTGCAGTGGTTAAATGCCTGCACTGCAGCCACTCACTCAAAACCATAAGGTTGCAAGTTCAATACCAGTGAAAGGACTCAAGCTTGACTCAGGCTTGCATCCTTCTGAGGTCACTGAAATGAGTACCTAGATTGTTGGGGACAATTAGCTTACAGTTGTAAACTGCTTAGACACTGTTAGTTCAGTATGAGGCGGTATATAAATGAAGCTGTTTGTTTTTGTTTGTTTCTATGTTTTTAATTGCATTATTTTTTCAATATTGTGAAGCTACTCTAAGTCCCAGTTTTGGGGAAAGAGCAGGAT